>NC_051437.1:27126492-27202929 GCF_001649575.2 Kryptolebias marmoratus
ACGAAATAAACATTTGAAATATATGAGTTTGTATGTAATGTATGAATATAATATACAAGTTTCACTTTTTAAATGGAATTACTGAAATCAATCTACTTTTTCATGATATTCTAATTTTATGACCAGCACCTGTATATCTGTGAGAGACCTCCACGCTGTACGGAGGAAACTGAACAGGAGCTGATTTAGTGATTTATGAGTGAAGCCACAGCACCACTCACTGGTTGTCGAGGGCTCCTCCAACGTCACACTCGCAGCCTCTGCAGCCGCTCAGGTCGTGGCTGAGCCCCCAGTGTTCTGGCTACAATCACAGGATGACAGACAGACAGTGAGGTCCAACAGCTGAATCACTCTTCATGTTATTGCAGACTGAGGAGAACATCAATTGGAGTTTACCTAAAATAACTAAGTGAGTGATGCATACTGTACCCAGAACTTTAATCCAATAAAAGATTATTCTTAGGCTATAAGGGCATCATTATTACCTGATTCCTTCTGCATCGTTAGACTGATTTTTGTCCTATAGAAGTTTATAATACACATTCTTAAAAAAATGTTTCAACAATCAATTTTAGCTTATGTTTCTGTACTTTGAAAATGTTGTTCTTCTATATGGGTTGCTATTTTAATCTGAATAATCCAGTTCAAATACGTGGGTAGAGACTTGTCATAAATCAGCCTACATTCTTAGTTTCTAAACTTTTCAGCTTCCAAAACACAAACTAACAGTGGCAGAAACAGGAGACCTCAACTATTAATGGTTTGTGGCCTTTAAGTCAATTAAACAAAAGCATAACGATAAAATAACAAACTTTTCATGTATTTATTTTAATTTGTTCTCACTGTTTTAATGTCTTGTACCAATTACAACAAAAAATATACCATTAATGATTAAATTTAAAGGATTGGAGATCATCTAAAGAGCCTGCAGCTTGGCATTTCTTGGCCTGACCCCAACTTTAGGCACCACTGGTCTATAACAATCCAGAAGTTTGAATTTAATTATTTTTAATTTAGATGTAGGCAGTAAAGTACCTATTTCTCTTCAGCAGTTTTTTCTATTGTGACAAACTCCATTCAAATAAGGATTATCCAAAGTGCAAGAATGTTCTTTCCTACTTCAACATTACCCTTAAAATATATATTTTTTTGTCATTGTCAACATTGTTTGTAGTATTATTCTTTATGGCCTTATCAACAGGATCCCCTTTCGGACAACGTCAAGGCCTGACCATTTTAGGACTGCTGTAACCCCACACCAGCTGGACAAGCGTCAAATCCCTGGGCTAAATTTAGAGCCATGACCCAGGCAGGAGCTTACATTCCTGCCCGTACTATTCCTGTCTGAGCAGGTTTGGGACAAGAGGCTAATTTCTAACAGGAAGCTCGTCACCACCTAACAGCCTGGGCTGCTGGGCAGAAAGGGGTCACAGGAAAATAATGGCAAAAAAGGAGAAGAAAACGAGTAAGAAAAAAAAAGAAGCTTTATATGGGCTGAACGGTGGTTGAACAGAAGGGGACTGAGCTTTGTTTGTGGCTGTTGAAGATGTTTCATTGTTTATTTAAATTACATCTTTAGTTTTAAGGGACTGTAGGAGAGTTTCAGGCTTTATGAGTTTCAGTATGAAGAATTATACATCCATTCACTACGTTCATTTCACTTCCATTCCACTTTGTCTCCAAAATGTCTCAAAATGTTTGCCGGGGTTCCTCGCATGAGTCGCAGAGGCTCACAGTCTTGCCGTTTGACGTTTGAATTTCTTCAAAACATTTGTGCAACAATTCTTTTACTCTAAATAGTTGCAGAGTTGTTGAGGGAGTCTCGAGCCCATCTCAAACGCTTTTCAGGTTAGTTTCTGTCTTCTCTGACAGAAAACATCTGAGGCTCCAAATGCCCTGGTCTAAGAACTATGTCGATGCATAATAATTATCTAAAAACTGGTGCAAACCTTCCTATCTTCAATTCAAATGTGCACACCAGTAGATTAAATTATAAATGTGAGGACAGCTGCCAAAGTGGGTACAAACTGGGCTGAGGCAAATAAATTATATGAACGTACTAGAATATAGTTTTACAAGTCATGCACATGATGCAAGAGGGCGTGATTTTCAAAAACTAATCGTGTAAAGCATAGCTGCATAGTTCGATGGTCGCAAAGACTCAGAATTCAGTGAGACCAGAACTGAAAATGTACATATTTTCTCATAACTTGGAGTTGCTAACTAGTCTCCAACAGTCACAACCCAGTGAGATACTGATTCCCATCACCAGGAAGGCTGAAAGTTTACAAATACTATATGAGCTGCAATGTGAAAGTTATGTTTGTGTTTCAGTTATATCAATCACTTTCATTTCAACATAAAAAATAAGAAAAATTGTTAGAAACTGGCCCAAAAGAAAGAAGCTGACTGCACATATCTAACAGCAAAGTACTTAAAAAATTTGTTTGAAAACGTTCCGATGTAACATCATGTCTTTCCACTCCTTTTAATCCAGGTTTCCTCTCTATCTTTCCTATTACAATCAAAAAAATTCAACAATGGAAAAAACTTTTATTTAAAATAAATGGACTAACACACAGACATACGAAAGCAGTGTTATCTATGAGCAACAACAAAATATAAAGTATTTGTAAATGTATTTCATTTACTATAACATTATCAAGTGGGGTTCTTTTAGGACGCTACAGAAACCCAGTGAAGACTGCAGAGAAACCGAGGAAGAGAACATAAAACATATTTTCTAGACTCTTTAATTTCTCTAAAAGCTAGATCTAAAACAGTTTTTTGTGGCTTCCTACCAGACACTGGTCACAGCTGCGTCCTGTGACAAGGCGCTTGCAGATGCAGTCTCCACTGAACGGATCACACAAGGAGCTACCCGACACGGTTCCTCTGTGGTCACACCGACAAGCTGCAGGATAGAGACAAAATGAGCGAGGTCAAAAGTAGTAGGTGCGTGATTAGTTACAGATTTGATCATAAGATGGAAGAGGACAGTTGCTGATTGTTGCATTGATGGATGACTGGTGGCGCAAAGAAGAGTCTGATAAGATCTGAAAATCAAGCAGCAGTTACCCTGACAGCCCTGAAGGTTTTCCGCGCTTAGGCCAAAAAAGCCGGTCTTGCACTTGTCGCAGCGTGGCCCCTCGACGTTAGCCTTGCAGCGGCACTGACCTCCCACCATGCTGAGTGCCGGGTCACTGTGGCTGTCACACAAGCCTCCATTCTGGGAACCATCCGGGTCGCAGTCGCAAGCTGCAGAAACATGCAGCACGTAAGTTTTAATGCAGATCTGTCAACTATTCTCTCAAATGACTCATTTCTACTGGGCTAGTTCTGTCTATGTGCAGAGAAAGTGGAAAAATTGGATAAAACAATTGTACCTCGAACCAAATAAATACAGAAATCATTCTTTTTAGCAATAAGGATTATGTTATGTAGGTTCAGTAACATGTCACTGCAGAAAGATGCAAGCTGGCAAACAGGAATCAACAATAACAAAAACATTTATATGAAAATAATAAAGTCCAAAGAAAATGGATGTTTCTTCTAGCTGCAGTAACAGGTAACATTCAAAATAGCCCTTTAAATGACGAACAGTCTTAGAAAATCCCTATAATCGATGCGGTTACTGAATTACCATTCACACACTCACCTACGCAAACTCTTGGGTCCTTTATATCTCTGGTGGGGTCTTTGTAGTAAAATGGTTTGCAGATCTCACAGTTGCGTCCCATTGTGTTGTGCTGACAGTCGTCACACACTCCACCGCTGATGTTTCCCGTGGCCAAATAGACCGCCATATCAAAGTGACACAGGTTTGAGTGGCCATTGCAATTACACCCTATAAAAAATACAAATTTATTTAATAAAATTCCTGTTTCATCAAGTATTACACAGATATAAAAGTGAGAGTCACTGTCACTTGTAGCAGACAATTATTTTAAAACCCTAAAGTTGATAATAATACTCCGGTGATAAAGTTTACTGGACTCACGCTTGCAGGCGTTTGTGTTGCGTCCTTCGGCTGGCTTCCAGGGATGATCGTTGTAAAAATCATCACACTGCTCACAGTTTAAACCTTTAGTGTGATGGTTACAAACACATCTGCCATGAACCTTACAGGAAATGAGGGAAAAGGAGGTAAGTTAAATGAATCTATATGGAATTAAAAAGGTTGTTTGTGATTCCTCGTCTCTCACCATTCCTTCTCTTTCATCCCTGATGCCCTCGATGGGCGCGCATTCTGAGGCGTGGCCGTAGCAAAAGCAGTTTCCACGTACAATAAGTTCATATATGGCGTAGTAATACTTCTCTTTGATTTCAGCTCTGGGGTCCAGCAGGTTGTCTCCCAGCGTGTGAAGCTTAGTGAAGTTGACTCTCAGGTTAGTGATCTTCAGCTGGTCTGATGGAAAAAAGGCATGAAAATATTTAAGCGTTGATGCTCATTTATCCAGTGCATGCTGATACGAGGAGTTTCTTTAAAAAGTGACTATAAAGGGAAGGGAGGGAGAGCGATTTGCATGTGAGTCCAGCTCACAATAACAGAAAAGCTTACTACAATTTAAAAGCTCTGAATTCTGAATTTAAAAAGCATCTTGTCTTAAAAAACAAGAAAAGAAAAATTTTAATCAGTCAGCAGATTAATCACTCTACCTTTAAAGCTTTAATGCTAATCTTTACTAAATACTAAAAAGAAAAGTACAGAATGAAGGCCATTAGAAATATTGTTAATCATTTAAATCTAAGCTTAAGGCCCATCTTTTTCCCTTGATTCAAGCAGAGTATCAGATCCAATAGGGCTGACATTCTTTTGTTTTTGTAGTTTATTTTACCTTTTATTTGTTCTTTTACTGTTTCTTATATTTTACTGCCTTTACTGCTGTTTTTAACTTTTTGTTTGACTGAACTGTAACTGTGGTTGTATTTGAAGCATAAACATTTTATGTTCATGTAATATCTTTATTTAGGTTTTATAACCTTTATAACCTTCACCAAAACTACTTATGTAACTATTTTACTTTTTAAATAGTAAAGTTGATATTATGCTTGGTATATTAATGTTTTTCTAAAAGTATTCAGCTCATTTTCCCTTTCAAACTAATTTAAAAACAAAGACATGATCCAAATGTAATTCAATGACTTTTCAGTTTCAGCACAGATGGAAACTCCAAACAAGACAGACAGCAGCGGAATGCTGCCTTTTATTTTCTTAAACTATGTGGAGACGGTAAGGAAAAAAGATTATTTCTTTCAAAAGACATTTATCTGTCTCTGCACCCTAATAGCTGTGCAGAAAACTGGAGATGGGAACATTTTATGTTGTTATAATCCAACTGTTAGAGAGAAGCAGTGGGTGCACAGACTTGTAAACTAATGTGCATATAAGGACACTTTGCGCACATTACCACAATGGAAAACTTTTTTCCTTCACTAAAATATGCAATTTTGGAAGCTATTTTTTCTCCCTAACAAAAAAAAAACATATTCCAAGGGAATCATTTCTACAAATGGTTCCTCCAACAGCAATACAGAATTTTAAGCTTTGCAATGTTTTCGTTTTCAAACTCCTACTGGAGTTGTAAAGCAATACTATTACAACAAGATTTATAAAATGCTTGATGGGAAAATTTATTTTCATCCAAATCTAGACTTTGCCTCGCTGGATTTTTCGGCAGTAAAAAATAAAAAAAATAAAAAAAATCTCACCCTGACAGACAGGAACTAATCCCTACAGCCTCTCAGGATAACACTAAAACACTGTTTCTCCTTATGTTGTTATGGTAGACTGGAGAACAGCCTTTCAATTCAGTGAGAAACACACGGAGCAGCCAAACAGCAGCTCTGAACAAGCCAGAGGCTGAAACTGAAATACAGTAGCTCCTTTCTTGGACGCTGAAAGTGTAACATCACTCTTAACGTGATACGGCAGACACACAGGTTTTAACATTAACGGTTCTTCCAGCTTCATGTAGCGACTACAGCACAGTGCTTTTGTGATATATGACACTTCACGGGTGAAGAGGAACAAAGACAGTGTGGGGAATGATCTTAAGCAGTTAAGTTACCTAAAAAAGTGTTTTATGTTCTTTTACACAGAGATTCTGCTGTTAATACAGGTATTTAGAACATTTTTTCAAAACTTAACTTAATTTAGGTTTGACAGTACGTATTTAGTCCATTTAGAAAAAAATGAGATTCATGTGGACAACCACTACCACGGGGGTATAAATAAAACAGGTTTAGGTTAGCTCATAACATATTCCAATTTTGAGTTCTAAACAGTAAAAAAAAATAGAATCAGGGATGTTACTGAGCAGTAATATGACTAATTTAAGTATAGATTAAAATAGTGTAAAATATAGTATTAATATATCAGTAATATGGTCCTAATTTAGAAAGAAAGGCAAGAGGTGCTAAAAGCTGATCAACAACAGAGAATAATAAAGATTAATTTGATGTGAGGGGGTCAAAGGTCATCCTGTCCACCCGTTCCTTTGAGATATTTCACAACAGAGCATGACAAGCTCTGCTGCTGCGTTGGAAACAGAGTTAGGGTTTCTGGGAAAAGCTCTAATGTCCTGCCAGTCTAAACATGAGGACTAGGACAGCGAGGCTGTGTGGGAGAGAAACAGCTGCTTTTCACATCTCAGTCTGTCTTCCACACAGCAGGGCCATGTTTCACACTCCAGAGAGATGGCCTTTAACAGTCTGTAATGTGGCACAGCTGGATGACAAGGGCTAATTGTGTTGGCCGAGGTCTGATTTATGGTAACAAATACAAAAAATAAAAAATGATTCTTCAAGTTTTTTTTCGTTTTCTCCAGATTTTTAAGTTTAGATGTGACTCACTATGTGCTACATTTCCTTTATTAATGCTTTGTTCGTTTTATTAAATTGTCATAAGCTCATCTTTATGAGAGAGCCAGCAGGTCATTAACCTTTTATAACTCTGTAAATCAAAAGTATTTAACTTTATAAATTGTTGCACTGCTGTAACAGTGTTGAGCGTGACCTACTCTGGATGTTGGGGCTGTAGGGGTCATTAATCTTGATGGATGGCTCCAAGACTCTGTAAATGACCTAGGCAGAAAACACACATAATGCACTCAAATTATTGATGAAATTGACTCTTAAAGTCACAAACCTTTCATGCCACACATTGTGATGTTCAAAAAGATTTACATAATGTGAGCACAAGAGATGGTTAGGCTTTATTATGTTAGGATCATTTAAAAGCTTAGTTTTTTTTGTCTCGTCTGTTGATGATATAAAGATGGAATGCTGATTGGTTGAATGTTAGCTTAAGCCAAGAAGGGGCCCAATAACAGTCGATTTTACTACAAAGAGGACTATGACATACAATAAAGAGCAAATAAGTAAGGTGAAAAAACAATAATAAAAGATTTCTGTCTTCTATAGCAAAGCAAAACTAAACAACCAATAAAGACACCAAGACATTCAAGACTAGTAGTGCTTTCTATTTGAAATCGGAAGTTCCAGTTCTAAAAGAAACCTACCAAAGTTTGAATTCTGACTTTGAAAGTCAGGAGTTTCTCACATAATCTGACATCAAAACCCAATATGGCTGGGTTTTTTTTGCACAAAAAGTGTTGATAGTAGCAGTAATGTTTTTCTTATTTGTACTTTTCTTAAATCAGTCATACACATAGCAGTGTACAGTTTTTATTAGTGAACAACCTGCTGCGGTGTTTGAAATGCATAAAACATTGCAATGTTACCAGGCTGTACTGTAAATAACAGCTACCCTGGACACTGAACTTAAAATTAAATAATACTACGGATTTTACAACCTGCACTCAGATTTGTTTCACGTTTCAAGCATCGCTCCCAAGTGGCAGGAGCTTGTTATTACATAGAGATGTGCGTTCGAGAAGCTCTAACGCAAAGTGGATGAAGAAAGAAGTTCTTACCTCTCCTTCTGTTGAAGGCTCAATGTCAGAATAGCGGGACTCACAGATGACGTCATTAATGTTACGCAGTGGACCCTGTGATACTCCAGA
Source organism: Kryptolebias marmoratus (assembly GCF_001649575.2). Taxonomy (NCBI): domain Eukaryota; kingdom Metazoa; phylum Chordata; class Actinopteri; order Cyprinodontiformes; family Rivulidae; genus Kryptolebias; species Kryptolebias marmoratus. The sequence continues at coordinate 27,134,520 of NC_051437.1, forward strand.
GAAGGAATCGGCACAGTCGTGGGCGAAGTAGCGATAGATCTGCCAGGTACGACCAAAATCTGCCGAACGTTCAATAAGCATGGCTGCCGGACGGAAAGTCTGCAAGAGCAGAACGTCAACATGTCTTTAAGGGATTTTACTGCTAAAAGTATGTTTAAAGTCAATTTGGTTAATAGCTTACCTTGAACGTCATAATTAAATGAGTAAAATGAAACTCTGCCTCCAGATCCAGCTGAATGAAAACATCTGACTTTCCTGAGAGAAGTAGAAACAGAAAAAAAATAAATTACAAAACACCAACGTGGACTTCAAATAAATTATCCCTTTTAGGTAGTTTGGATCAATAATTAATAAACCACTTGCACTATTTTCCATCTGCATCTTCAGTTTCTTCCAGCTGGATGACACATCATCATTGCTAGTGGCAGTAAGTGAAGTAGTAAACATGATTTTGGTTTGAGGGATGGCTTCTTGGCAAGAAAAGCCACTCACTCCCAACAGGAAAAAATGTAGAGAAGAGATCTGAAAAGCCCACACACTTCCTGAGTCCTCAGTTTTAAAGGACCACTCAACTTTGAGAACTACTTTCACTCCTGTTCTCCGTGCTTACTTCTGCAGCTCAGAGGGGTTTCCCATTTCTGCATACCAGCACATAAAAGGTGCATTTTATTTCTTTTTGTCAACTTAACTTACAGCAAACCTTTGGCCTTGAAACCGCTTATGTAAAAACAAAGCACAGGTTTTATGCACACATGAAAAAAAGAGGCTAACAGATAAAAATACCTTAGATGGATATTTTGTGAAAATGTGCACAAATATATCTAACCTAGAATATAAAACATGCATAAAAAAAACCAAGCCGGTGTAAAATTCTTTTAGGTCCACACTGAGTCCCAGTTTTATAATAACAAATGATCAAATTTGATAAAATCTTTCAATGAAGTAATGCAATGCTTTAGTAAATGACAATACTTATGCTAGATTCTTTATTTACACCATTGTTAGTACATGTTTACAGTTTGTGGCACTTTGACGTCTCACCATCCTTTTCTCTATGTATTTGACAGAACTGCTGTTTATATCACGAACCAAGCACTTAGTGTTAATTTATGTCTCTGTCCTGCACAATAAGACATCAGATTTGTGTTGTATGAATTACATAATTGTTTTATGCAGAGTTTTATGATTTTAATTACATTTTAAGGGTCAAATTAAGCTCCAGGTGCTCTTAGGAAATGTATAAATCTTTTGAACCCATTGTCATCCCTAACTATTTGGAGAGGGCAAAGCTTTAAATAATTATTACTTTTTTTTAGTTGAGTGCAACCAGTTGACATGGCAAAGTTAAGTACATAAATCTAACATTTAATTTCTTAGTTTGTGTCTCGTCAAAAACTCTAGTTCTGACGGAGGTCTCTTTAAGATGGATTACAATTGGACTGATTATAATTGGCCTTAAATTGGAGTATATTTAATTGAGTTTCAATTGTATCTCTTTATTTTTTTCTGTTTTGTCCTGGAATAATTTTTGTTGAGAGCAGGCAAAATATGAACGAACATTAGGCTTAAAGGTTTGTAAAATGGTCAGGCTTTTTTGGTTCTTTTATGTAACCAGTAATGGCTGTAATTCAACGTTTGCTTGAATTACAACAATTGCATGTAGTCTAATGTAAAACCACTTCAATAATGAGCTAATAGCACCTATGGTTCAATTTCTGTCAAACAAAACAACAAAACAAAAGTTTTAAAACCTTGTTAGCAGAGTATTTTTTAATTTGCCTAATTTGACATGAAAAAATTATTTGCTGAACAGAAAATAGACCTGATTCACGTATGTCTTTTCAAATGCCCCTACAATAAAGAGTCCAGTTAATCAACAAATACAATCAAACCACTGTCAAACCAAATAGGCCCCACTGTGTGCACCATGTAGCTGCCACACAGATTCCATGGAAAATTAGGAGTAAAAATAGTAACTTTACTTCCTGTGCCCCTTCGTCCTCTTCAGTTTCTCTCTGGTTCTATTCTTGGTTTTAGTGCAGCACAGTGTTGTCACCAACAGAACTCCATTACTGCATCAGGATTCTTAAATGACTCCTTTGTTAAAAGAGCCAATCGTTCACATAGTACATAAAACATGTTTGTTAAAATGTGCCCCTGTCTAAGCTGAATCATCTGATATTCCCTTCACTCTTACTTTTATCTTTCTGCTGGGGCTGAACTTTCCTTCTTCTGCTTCCCATCTCTCTGATGAGATGCCATAGCTACTCTGTTATTAGGCTGATTTGTAGCTGGAGGGAGGATATGGGACGCAGTGTGTTCATGTGGAAACTTTATACTGCTTTTAAAGTTCTCTTGAGCTACCGGTTACTTTATCCTTGTGGTTAGCAATAAACGTTTATGTTTTACTTTTTACAGTCCCCTCTCTTGCCGACTGAATAATTTGTTCTTCAAAAAAGTCCAAACCATTGAATTGCATCTTTCTTTTCCTTTCCTTTAAATTATGCATGCAAATATTTTTAGATTTTGACTACCTAAAAATTCCAACCACACAAATTTTATCAGTCAAGTTTAGCAAAACCCAATTAAAATGCCAGCTTTCAGAGGAGGATGCAAGCATTAGCTGACTTCATGTTTAATGCTTTAGCACACATTTGCTTTCAATCAGCTCCAAATACTGTAACTTTCTGCAGTTAAGGCAAATGGATTGGAGAGTTTGGGGTATGAACTTGGCCATATTTGACGACAGTACTAGAATAAAAAGGTTTTTGACACTGCTATAAATGCCGTAAGAATGTCTCTTTGATGAAAATTTATCAAAATAATATTTAACACAAATCAAATAAGGTCAGGATCAAGACTCATGTATTTATATTGACTGATTTAACCAAACATTTTACGCCAACATCCCCCTTCTCGGCAACATTCTCCAGCTTCTCCTGGGGGATTCCAAGGTGATCCTTGGCCAGAGAGGCTATATACACCCAGGTAGGATCCTAATCAGATGCTAGAACCACCTCTGCTGGCTCATTTTGATGCAGAGGAGCAGCAGCTCTACTCCAAGCTCCCCACCTTATCTCTGAGACTGAGGTGGACCACCCTACATTTCATATATGAGAACTCGTTGTTTTGGACAGGATCCACATCTCATGACATTCGGTGAGGGTTGGAACAGTAAATTGAGAGCTTTGCCTTTCAGCTTCGTCTTCACCAGCATAGACCCAAGCAATGCCCTCATTATTGTGGACAAGGCAACGATCCTTGGATCCATCTCCCGCTTCATTATACCATCACTCATGAAGAAGACTCCCAGATACTTGAATTCCTCCGCTTGAGGCAGAGATTCATCTCTGACCCAAAGGGTGCATGCAGCCTTTTCAGGTTGAGAAGCATGGCCTCAGACAAACTTTAAAGGTATTTCAGCTTGAGAAAGCACAATGATACTACCAACAAACACTAAATATTGATTCACTGAGGTAAAATATTGTTACTTTACAAGCTGACACTCTCCATCTCCATAGAAATGCTGCATATAAAATAAACAAACTTCAACAGTTGAGAAATGTTAATTGTGAACTTTCCATGAAGTTGGAACCAAACATTTTTGTAATCCAGGTTTACTTTACTACATTTGAGTTTGAGACAAGTAAACTCCAGTGAAAGTTAATGTCTATTTTTCAGATAGTTGTGAGTAAATTAAACTTTCACAAGGTCTCCTAACCATTCTCAGACTGCCACCAGGACTTTTTGCGGTGAGGTTTGAAGGTGGTGATGACGTTCTCTATCCGGTGATTGATGGTGTTGTAGACAGGGTCATACGGCCTCCTGGAGTCACACTCGAAACATTTCTTCTCATCCTGCAGAAGGACAGAATCACGTCACATCACATGATCAAAAGTGGAAGAGGTCACCGGAAAGAACTAAACAAGAAATGAAATCTAAGGACAGAAATGCAGTGAGAGGATCTCTGAACATCACATGTTCTCACCTGTAAATGACTGACGATGCAGTAGGGCTCTTTTTTTCTCATGCCACATGTGGACGAGGCCTTCAGGTTCTTCTCTCTTCCAACCAACAAGTCTCCAGTTGCTGGGTAACAGCTGCCATGGGCACAGCCGTGAGCTTGGTCAGGCTCCTGGCCAACTGCTACAGCAGCCAGGCCTGGGAGGAGGGAAACAGGAAATGAGTTACAGTGAACAGGAAGTAACAATGCAGATGGGCATCATTTTCCAACAAAGAGCCCATTCATAAACAAAAGATGGCTAATCAAGTAAACCTAATTAGTATACTTGTATGTTGTGTAAATACTGAGATGTCAAAAGCTCATCTTGGCTGCAGGTTTATAGCAGCTGAATATATGTTTGTCTGCCTGATCAGTAAATACAGACCATTTTCCCCAGCTCCACGACTGTATCAAACCAAGTCATTTTATTTTAAATAACGAGGGATTAAAGCCAATTAAAAGCTACTTTTTTATATGTAATTAATGCAATAATCAATACATTTTTTTCTAAACACTTCTAACAAGCACTGGTAGGCTTTAAAATGTAAGAAAAAAAGATTTTATTGTTTGAAAATAATGCACCTCTGTAATTATACAGCTTTTGATGATCAGGAGCTGATTCTGTGTTGACACATCATTAACTGGCAGGCAGATTGTTTCAGGTTATCAGGCTCAAAAATAAAGTATCAAGCAAGAGATCTCAGTTATCAGCTAAATCCAGACCAAACAGAAGTAACCTAATCCAAGAACTGGTTTCCATCATTGCTAAATATACTTAATTTAGATGTGAAGGTATCAGAAACACTAGTTTTATGACTGATACTGATGTTGAACAGAAGTGATAAAAGTGAATTGGTGCCATGGTATGACTAAGTAGCTGGGCTATGTGTGGGAGTTAAAATAACCCTTATAAACCTTCATGACAACCAGCAGCAGCCGTGAGACATTCCACCGGACATTTATGTGAGTTTATCCTCCCACGTGCCTCTGGGACCTGTCTGTCTGCTGGCGTCTGTGGACATGCTGCTCAGAGCGGAGAACGAGTCGGACTAGAACAGGTGTTTCTCATTTCCCTCAACATATGACAAGATCAAATCTATGCTGCTGTGCAAAACCCTCAAAACACTCAACACTGGAACATATTTGTCCGTCTTCACGCTCACAGTTCTTAACATAAAGATTCATCTGTTTATATTAACACAAATCTCAATAGTCACATCCAGGAGATACAAGGCAATAAAGTCATATTTATAGAGTGGGAGAAAAAACAAAGGCACAAAATGTTTTGCAAACAGATTTAAACCGCTAGTTAAAAAAACAATAACATTTAAAAAAAAACAACTGTCAAAATATATCTTTATGCAATTCATTCTTTTCACAAATTCTCTAACTACACATACATTTTTTCATGCTATGAAATGAAAATTATCAATTGATGCTGCAGTTTCTTCACGGTTTAGGGTTTACGTGCACAAAACTGTCGCAGATGCATAAATGCTTCTTATGAAAGTAACTGGATCGCACATGAGAAAAATACAACCCCTCATCTGGATTTTAAGACCCAAAATAAAAACAAAAATGCTTACATTCAAATAAATCAATAAAGCCAGGACTTTATCAGTAAATCTGGAGGTGACTGGCAAGATCTAAATTTAACGTTTTGAATGTCTAACTCGAAGTTTTGAAAGGTTGAAAGGTTCAATATTTTTCCTGGCAGAACTATGCTAATAATGCTTCAAACTGAGAGGAAAATTTAATAATTGTTGCATTTTTTTAACCTAAGATGGCATCTACAGTATGTATCTTTGTCTATTTACATACAATATATTTGATATGTCATTAGTGTACTGTTTATTGTGTTCAAAAATACTTTTTTTCCAGTTCAAAGTGTGGCTCTTACATTGTTTCGACTAAGTCATTATGTCCCTTTCAGAACTAAATGTTGCCCACTCATGCGGTAATAATGTGCTTGTTTGTCAACTTTCTATTCAGAAAACAAAAAGAAATCTGCACGCTCACATTCCTCCGTCAGTTTGGCCCAGTTTGGGTGTGCCTGTGGTGTCTGAGTAATGAACTGCACAAAACTGCAGAACAGAAAATCTCACACGATTATTAAAGGTGCCACCTTTAATATTAGAGTGTCGTTATAAAGCATGCTCTGTCAGCTCAAACAGTCATAACTGGCCATGATGATGGGTCATAAGGGGACCTGAAGGACAAAATTCAAAACCATGAAGTAACATCAAAAGTTTTAGGAGGTAAGAGAGAAATATCCACAGAAAATGACCACACAAACAGTAATTATCAGTTGCCTAACCAGGTGGAAAAATAAACTTTTGAGGCACATGTAAAGAATTCAACTTGCTATCATTTTATCAAGCCAACAGACTTAACCAGCTACAGCCAAACTGTCCAAAAGCAATCAAACAAAATAAATCTAATTAGAGAGACAAAGTACGATATTTACTTGTGTGGACAGAAACAAAGGCATTAATTTTATAAATATAATAAATAAATATAGTTTGCATTGTGCCATTTGTTAAGTTTTTGTTTGTTTCTTCATTTAAGTGGTTTTTTTACTGTATTCTAAATGTCTCTTTACAAATTCAGGTTTGAGGTAAAAAACATTTTCAAATTGCTGTTTGTGCAGAAGGGCTTTTAGATTCTCATTTATCCTTCCAACCTTTGCTGAGAGGATTCTTCGTATGACTCTTTTCTCTGGAAGGGGTTATTTTCATATCTGATTAGCCTCTGTAGAATGATTTATTCAGATTAGCTTTGCAGATGTAATAGAGTGCTGTATGAATGTGTGAGTGGATGGGTAAATGAGGGCACAGATTGTTGTTAAGTGCTTTGAGTGGCCTGGTTGGCTAGAAAGGCACTATATAAGTACAGGCCATTTACCATTTACCATCTAAATGGCCTGAAAATGTCTTGATTGTAACATTAAAAAATAAACAAGAAATATTAAATCCCGCTCATTTTCTCAGTAATCTTTAAACTCACATTAAATACTGAAATTGGCTACCCTTGAGGATTTGAATACTTAGAAAAAGGTACATTTACTGCTTTAGTTATTTCTAAATTCTATTTATTCTGTACAACAGCTCAGCTGCAGAAAGCTGCCTTTTATTTGGAGACACTTGGAGGTTGTTGCTCATCAAAATCTTTGTGTCAGTATTTCTTTTTCAGGGGTTGTGTTTTCTATCCAGACTCCTTGATATTTTTAAGGAATACAGGCTGCTGCTCTCTGCAGATCTACCCTCACTCATTAAAGCACAGACAACGCACTATCAAAGCCTGATAACAGTATCAGACCAGCTGCAGATATGAAGCCTGTTGGGAACAGTCGGAGGAGCGTTTCACATGGAAACTCACACGAACACAAACTGCAGAGGAATCTGTGTTTGTCTGCATTTGGACGAATGTTACTAACCACAGCCCACCTGGGCATCTATGCAAACATGCATGGCTTACAGCTGCTCAAAGGCGCACTCATTCATTATTACATTACAACAACTGATGCTCTAACTTTTCAGTGAATGTAAAGTCTCTGCTAAGTCACTATTAAAGAGGCTGAACATGTATCATTATCAACAAAGACAACAAACTAAATGAGTCATGATAAAATAGTTTGTTTTCCTGTCTTTTATCTGTCTGTGTGAGAGCAAAGAGTTGGAAAACACACTTTTCAGATGCTGTCTTAAAGAAGTCTGAGATGAAGTACAGAGTTTCTGCCCAGACAGGGACAAGACCCATCCAGACACAACATGATCTGAGTTCTGGAAACTGTTGGCATGATCTCAAAGGTTTGTGAGAGAGAGAAAAAGAAGTGGGAGGTGAAGGGGACCGAAGCAGACATTTGATGTGCCGTGTAATCACTGGGTTTCTTGTCTTTTATCTGCGTGATTCTGTTTGTGTTTGTCTGCGAAAAACTCCATCAGCGTCACACCTGTAAACATGTTATGAGATTAGATGACATCACAGGAAAAAACATGCAGACTAATCTATTTATTACAACTACTCTATATTATGTACAACTGCAGTTCTCAGTGACAGGATGCCTAAATTAGGACACTTCTGAATAGTTTTTATTAAATTTATAATGCATAAATCTATATCCAAATCAATAAAATCCAGTCCATGTGTTAAAAGGGACTTTGTACATATTAATAAAAGTAAACTTTTTGTTTGTCCTTTGGTTTAAATGTCATAGACTGCCTTTTTTGTTTCCATTTCCACACCTGTCAGGTTGATGTATAGTAACCAAATCTGCTTTATATGAATAAGCAAGGTTTAATTTATTTAAATATTTCATTTTAAATATTTCCGTTTAAAAAAAAAGCATCCTGTGTAACTGACTTCCATCAGAAAATAAAAACTTTTAAAAGAAGTTCAGAAGTGTTTAAACCTCAGGAGATGGCAAATCCTTTCACAACTCTTAATTCTTCATAGTTTTACCAGAACAAAGTGAAATATATCTCAGATATATCATTGTATGCATGCCACAACAGGAAGCTGGACCACAAAAAACTGAATCACTGATGGTTTATAAAAAACTAGTGTTAGTAGTAAAAGTGGATTAGAAAGTATTTTCTTATTCTACATATGTATACAATTATTCTATACCTATTTATCTTTGGATCTTTTTCTTTGAGATAGTCTTTGACAACAAATATACTTTGATTTTTTAAATAAAACAGTCTAATATTGTATTTTTTATACATCCAAAGTTAACTTCAGAAATTAAGCAGCAATAAAATCCTCATAACGTTGGTTGGTGGCCCACATGTTTAACGGGGACTGATTCATTGTTAGTTCACCAGAGCTGGGGATCGTCACTGATGAAATCTACAGTGGTTAGTTTTCTTATTCTTGTCCTTTTTCAATTCCTAATAGTCATTACAAAGGAGACAAGAAGGAATTCAGGCTGACAACTGTGAAAGAAGAGAGGCTGCAGAGTTTCTGTCAGCTGGTGTGTGTGTGTGTGTGTGTATGTGAGCTCACAAAGCTAACAAAGCACGGCTCTTAAACCTCCCTGTAACATGTCTGTACCCTGTGATTATAAAGCTTATTATCCACGTTGTGCATCACACTAGATTTAAGTTTGTCACTGTGCTGCTTTTAACACATGTGCTACACAATTTCAACATTCCATTACAACCTGCCCTGCGCAGTTTACTTATTTTTCTCAAAGTAACAAAAAAGATCAGATATATTTAAGCTCATTCCAAAGGACAGTGAAATCTGACACTGAGTCAAAACGTCTTCACATGAGGCAGTGTTTTAACGCTAAGAGGCTCAGTGCAGTCTGCAGGGCATCCAGTTTAATTTCATAAATTAAAGGTGAGCTCTGCTTTTATTTGTTGGCTTTTAAAAATACCTTTGACTCACATTCTGCTTCTGACCAGCTTCAGGAAACAACATAGCGAAAGCACAGATCAACCCATGCCTGACTTTCTTAGTTGGTAGAACACAAATATCATATAAACTAAATATCTGCATGAGTTTGGTAAACTAAAACAGCAATGTTTTTGAGACACTGACTCAGGCGACCCTGGCCACTGAACAAAAAGAAGAAAGCAACCCCCCCCCCTCCCAAGCCCAACCCAGTTTTCTAACTACATAATAGCCTTTGAAGGCTTTGACAAACTGGCACCAAAGAATGACTTCTTAGAGATATGAAGGTGGTTTATTTTAAACTAATGTGAAACAGTCTTCTCTCCAGTCAGAGGTCTATTCAAACTAAAATTTAATCTGCAGGAGGAGGTGTGTGTATTCAAAGTGCCAAATGTGATGTTTTTCATGTTAATACATTAAAGCATGCTCATCAGCTGCAAAAGGTAATATCCTTCCAATCCTTGTCTGACTACAGATTTGTTGAGATGACCAAAAAACTTTTGGAATAAAGCATGAAAACTCTGTTTCCCTTTAAGTTTAGCTGGATTGTTCCATTTGATTTGTCACCCATCTGTAGCCATCTAATCCGACAGAGTAAGTAAAGCTTCCAGCTCCGGAGGGAAGGGGAGTGAGATGTCACATCAGCGTGACACATTCCTGTGGGACAGGCTGCCGGGACACAGTTTGCTGTCACATTTAGCAGCATAAAAAACACACAGAAAGCAAAGACAAACAGGCTGACAAGGAGGCAAACAAGGAAGTGCACACACACTAAAACATTTGCCCAAACGCAAGGTGGAATAAAAGTGTAAAAACTATTGGAGAAACATGGATAAATCACAAAAACAAGATGGCCCAATCCAGTATCAGCTTGCTCGGGAGAGTCACCAGGCAAGTTTAGCATCATTTTAAAAACACCTGACTATCCGATCTGCTTCACTCAGGCACAGAAAAGTCAACAGCCTTTTATTTTTAACCCCCTCCAAGTTAATTAGTTTGCCTTCTCCCTCTCTGTGGGTCTCTGTTATCTCGTTGCTCTGTACTCTGTATGGTCAACTCCCACAATCAAACAGATGGCTATTCTCCTCCCTGCTCACATTTTTTATTATTCTAAACTTTTTCCTCCCATCTCTTTTTTAATATCCTTTAAGATTCTCCCTCAAGGTTAATTAGACTCCCCACTCTGTTCTGTTGTTCACGTTTCTACTGCCAACATCCTTTAATCAGAACCTAAATCTTGTTTGTAAAAAAGGTTACTGACCGTAACGTTGTATATCATCTTTGAATATAGTGTATTTGTGTGGATATGGGTGCGTGAAAGCGCTGATAAGCTATCCAAAACCGGAGAAGGCTGTAGCTTTAGTAAAAAACTAAATTAAAGATTACATAAGTTTAATCATTGGGACAATTCAAATCTATCTACACACACTGGTGAAGTCACAGATCAGGGATGAGATATTTTTAATCAAAACAGTTCTGTAAATTTAAATTTGATCCAGGCAGTCTGATCCCATTCATTATTTTTGTATGATGTGTATAATCATTATAGTCTGCATCAGTGGTGTCCAATCCTGGTCCTCAGGGCCACTATCCTGCAGGTTTTACTTGTTTCTCTGCTCCAACACCTGATTCAGAGGTTAAATCACCTCTTCATGTTCTGCAGAAGCCTGTTAATCACCCATTGATTCAAATCAGGTGTGTTGGAGCAGAGAAACAAGTAAAACATGCAGGATGGTGGCCCTCGAGACCCAGGATTGGCCACCCCTGCTCTAAAGCCTAATTTTGCTTTCTCCCTACAGAATCAAAATGACATCCTGGCCTTTAATTCTCTTGTGTAAACTCATTTGGATTTGAATGTTTTAACATGTATTTAAGTTTAACTTGCAAACAACAACAACTACAGGTTTTTATGTGATAAATAGTAAAGTTTCAGACCCACTTTGACCTTTTATACTGACTTTGATTGTGAAATTTTAATTTGACCGTGTAGTATATGCAGATAACCTTAATCAATTGGATTTTATGATTTATTTTTATTATATTTCACAATAAAATATAATTGGAGTTTATACTAATCACAATAATAACAGCTGTTTATTTGAACAGTGTATGGTTTCTGAAGAACTTCCTAAAAATCCAACAGGTGGGTCAAAGCAACGACAAATCCCTCTGGTTATGGAAGAATGATTTTTAATAAAAATGACTAAACTTGCATAAAATTGTAATTTATAATTCCTTAAAAAGGCAGTAAATCTGGGAGAAGAACATTTTATTATTTATAAGTCACTTTTCAAACGCTCAGATCCCATTAGTTCTATATTTTGTTACGATCTGACCGTCTTCCCTGGTTGTTTCTAAGGTTATTACTGACTGACTAGCTGGTTGGCAAACACACAGACTGTTAGATTAGCAAGGCATGGTATTGGGAAGCAGCTGGTTGTATTGGAAGACACATTCACATTCCTGTCCAACCCTGGAAATGTCTGAATCACTCCACACTGGAACAACAACACGGAATGAGACACGAAGAGCAACAGGTGGGCAGAAGAGACTGGAGCTAACAATGTTTGGAGACGTGAAGTGTCCATCCTGGAGTTCCTCAATCCCACATGTCTGCAAGGAGTCAGATCTAATCTTAAGCAGCCTTTTTAAAGTCTGATGTTGATAACAGAAGGAAATTAAATTTAAGAATCTCTCTAAAAATTCACCAAAACGAGGAACACGTGTCCAGCAGATGTTGGCTGTGACCTCACAGCCAAGCAGCCTGTAGATCTGGTTAGTAATCATGGTTTTGTGTGTTTGCCCTGGTGCTCTGCAGCTGCTCAGGACCTGGATTGGTACACAGAGTGCAGCCCTGTTTGCTGTTTGCTAATCAGAACCTCTGAGGAAGAAAATCTGGCTTCGTTCAGTCAGAGGAAACTACAGCACACTTGGGAATTGAAACATTGTATGTGTTTGTGCACTGCATGCTTTATGCCATTTTTTAAAATAATCTTTGTAATTGTTGTGTGCGTTTAACTACAAACACTTTCACCTTTGCTTTTTTCTGTAAGTGTGCAGAAGAATAATTGTGTTGTGTTCAAATCTTGATTAGTAAAATTGCCACATGTGAAAGAAGAATTCACCTCCTGTGAGGCCAAAAGGGCAAGGGTCAGAAACTCTGACTATATTTAAGGATACACGAGGGAGTAATATGTGAATGAGGTATTTGTTCAACGTTAAGCTTGAACTGGTAACAACCTTGTGCCCTGAGTTAGGAATGACAGAAAAAGATTGTTAATTTATTTATTTATTTTACTTTCTGTAGAGGTCAAGACAAGGATTGTCAACAGTAGAGAAGTTCTGATAACAAACTAGAAAAGAGAAATAAGAAAAAGCTTTTTGATTATTATCACTTCTCCCTAAAAAGTCCAACCAAAAGGACAAACAACAGCACAAATACGTGAACAAGTCACATGTGCTTGCAAAGCTCTGCAGAATACCAGGACAGTGAGTACACAAACCTGAACTGGACCCTTAAAAGACTGCCTTCTTTATGATACTTTATAAGATAAAAACAAGAAAACTACAGGTTTTAACAAGACAGACACAAACTACAAGACAATGTTTAAAATATCTCAAGAAAATAACAAGCATGTTAAATGCAAACATCATTACTTTCTAACTCCTCTTTGACGTTATCCGCTTCATCCTTGATTGTTTTTTTCCTTCCCATCTGTTCTTCCTTCCTTCCTTTTCCCCTCTCCATCCTGGCTCTCTGCAGGATCACACTGTAATTACTGCTTGTCTGCGATTAGATAATTAGACGTCTGAGTGTTCTTTAACAAAGCGTACTAAACACAAACTTGTTATCAACTTAGAAGACTAGGCGTGTGGCATGTAGCGAAAACAGACAAAAAAATTCCCAAATAAACGTCAGACATTAAGCAAAAGATGAATGATCTCAAAAGTATGAGTCAAATCCAGAATAAAGGAGGAATCCAGAATAAATCCAGAGGAAAGAACGTGCTTAGGAACAACATGTAAAAAAAAGACAATGGTTACAAGCTTGGTGTCAGCACTTGTGTTTGGTATTAAAAGCAGGATTGTCCTAAAAAAGAGGAATTTTAGTCATTCTTCATGTGAATTTTGATCCTCTGGAAAACTATTTGAAGACTTTTCAGCACTGAAACAAGCAGAAGCCATCACACAAAGCTCTGCTTTGTACATCATCATGATTGACTATGATTTCTGGTAACTCAGACAGACTAAGAAAATAAACTTTAATAGATATACATCTTTTTAATCAACAGTTTACATTTTTTTCTGTCAGGAAAATGTTATTTTAATGCAAGTATGGGCTAGATATGTCTACCAGAAAACTAAAATGTGGTTGGTTTTTTTTAACCATAACCTGTCCTTATGTGTTTTATAATAATCATGGAATCTTGGGATTTGTTTTGTTTGATTCTCTGTCCAGTGGGGGATATTTAAAGCTGTGTTCGGAGCCTACCACAGTACACCTGCTCCCCTTTACACTAAGCTCTGCTCATGTTCACCACTGTACCAGCCACTCCATTGTTTTTAATGAGACCAGCTCCATTTCCTATCCCGCCTCCCATCCTCTTTATCCATCCCCCGCCGAACCTCCTCTGCTTTTTATCTCCACCTCCTCTTTTAATCCAGAAAAGCCCCTGTCAACAGGACGGAGAAACCCAACTCACCGTCCTTTCATATGACAACTCCCCCACCCCCGTCTTTCTTCTGAGCCTAAAGTCTGTCTCTATTTTTTTCCCTTTTTGTCCTGATTTTACCCAGCTCTCTCTCTCCCCTCTTTATTTTTTTTAGCCTCGCTCGCCCTATTTGTTTCTGAGGCTGGTGGTTGGTAGGCTTTACCGCACCATTGTTCTGGTATCGACACATTTCCGGTGCTGTCACTTGGAAAGACCTCCTCTTGCTCGGGTTGCCTAACCCGCTCTCACCTGGCTACACACACACACACACACACACACACACACATCTGAAGAGGACATCAGTAGTTAAACAAAACCTAAACACTGCAATAATTCATTAACTGATATATGGAACTGCTAACTTCATTTATAAAGCATCATTTCCTGCCAGACAGCAACAATAAAGTGGGAAAAAAAAAATCCTGACAGACTGCTGGTTCTTTTGTTCCACAGTAAATTATTTCACTCTCAATGTTTCCTTCTCACTCATAAAGCTCACACACAAACTGACACACATTCATTTGTTCACAAGCCAATTAACCCCATCTTTGACCCGGGGACTTGGGATTGACCTTTGACCCAGCAGCTCGTCCTCGGAGGCGTTGGAAGTTTAGATGGACAGCTCCGTATCACCGAACTGACAGCACGGAAGGTTTTCAAGACACAACTGATCAATGTTAAACTCCAAAACACATCAAAGTCCGCCATTGTTTTTCTTTTATTACATCCAGGGGGTTTTCTTGTTTTTGCTGAACCTTTTCTTTCTATTGGCTATTTTTTAAATCCTTTCACTGACATTGACGTGTTGCTCTTTAAACTGTTTTTATACGTTACGGCTCCCCCAGGCATTAATTACACCACTCATGAGGTTATTTTAAATGAAATTTTTTCATTCATTTACTAAAAAAACTGTCAAGAATGCAAATATTCCATCAAAATATATAATAATAAAAGTAGTATTCCTTGAAGAAATGCATATCGCCTGTCACCTTTCATGCCAAAGTTTTAAACAAAGATCTCTCGTGATCTGTTAGCGCTCAGAGTGTGTGTTGTGAATGACTCTCAGCTACTACCACACCAAATTGGAGCTCAATATCTGTAAAAATTACAAGTTATATCCATGTTTGTATTTGCTAAAGTTGATTAGCTGTGGTTGAGCGCCTTTAGAAAGTCAAGCAATGATGACTTTGTGAGAAATAGTAAGAAATGCATTAAAGTTTGTCTGATTGTTCATGAGATAGTTTTCTAACAGCCACTAAAGATGAAAATAAGACTTCTTAGTTTGTGTCAACCCTATTTTAAGCTTTACTTTGACACCGTTGCTCTAACACAATGCTGGACACTTGTGCATTCAGGAGGTCTTGATTGGTACTGTAGGTGTGGAATGGGTGGCTCTATTTGTGGATTCAGCTGGCCTGTTTTAGGAGGACCATAAACAGGGTGACACCACCCGCAGGGATGCGGTGAGAAACAGACTGGGACGGCCCCAGAGACCCTGAGGGCACCAGAGGCCCTAAAAAAGAAACACCAGCTATCTTATCTCTGTGCAGAGAGACGGAGGGGCCAGCGGTCCCATCACAGCCGAACGTCCGGCACGTTCAGACACCAGTTCCTGAACATTTTTCAGACATAAAAACAGGAATACAAGAGGCTACAAGAATAGAACTGGAAGACAAATTTGAGTGAAAAAGGCAAAAATAACAGGCTTCTGCTAAAATTATGTTTTAGCCAATTATAAGCATGGATACATTTATTTCTCATTGAAACAGTGATTTCTTTCTCATAAAAAGTGATTCAGTTAAAAGCAATTGTCTAATGCATATCTGCATGCTTTTAGTATGTGATAGATTAAACAAAAGTTGTGAAAAGAAATTATTATTATTTTTGTTTTGCAGAGATATGATAAAATAGTACAGACAAATTTGTTGGTACTCTTAAAGAGACTAATAATCCTTACATGACAGTCATGTTTCAAAATGTCATAGTTTGTATCACAGGTGCACTCAGAGCTTTTTCATCAGACATTCAGCAAATTTAAAGAGAACAAAGATGCTTTTGGGTAGTTTGGTATTGTTGTGAGAACCGTACTGAACATGGAGCAGAGAAAACTGTAGCCATCCTCCCAGGATGTGGACGCAAGAAGAAATGCAACCCCAGTTTAATCAGACAGATTGTGCAGATGGTAGAAAAAGTGCCAAGGAAACCATCCGAAACCATTCAGGCTGAACTCCGAGGTCAAGGTGCATCACTTTCTGATTGCACCATCTGTTGTATTTTGAACCATACTGTGTTTTATAGAAGAAGACCCAGAAAGCCCAGCTGTACAAAAAGACAGATTGGATTTCACCAAAATGCATGTTGGCGAGCCCCAACGTTTCCAGGAGAGACAAAAGAGCTTTTCGGCCAGTCACCTCAGTTGTGTTTTTTTTTTTTTTTTTGATCAGTGTGGAAAGGTACCAAAAAATGTATAGGGCGTCTGTATGTAAGAAATAAAGTCAAAGAATAAACTTATCAAACAACAGGGTGAGAAAAACAGATTGTTTCCAATAGTTACTACTTGCAGCAGTTGTCTTGTCTCATTTTGAAACCTTATGACGTCATTAAACTTAGATGAAACTGTCCAACCTTTGCAGCATTGCCCTTTTCTAGCCATGACATTCAGGCTTACAGGCTGACATCAACACAGTGAAGGGTAATCGCTTCCATATTTTCCAGAGACTAATCAAAGAAAGCCCTGTGACCTCTCGGAGACACTTGTTAGCTTCTACGTCTGTTCATTGAATCACTTCTGAGGATTTGTTCTGCAGCAGAGAACACGGATTGACTTCAAAGCTCTCCGTACAGTTTACTTACCACAGAGGAGCATTAAGACGGAGGCTTGCATCTCTGAGCGCACAGCAACCAGGTGACCTGTGACAGCCAAGTAAACACAAAACAGTCAGTCTCCTCAAAAAGCGCCCGATAGATAGATAGATAGATAGATAGATAGATAGATAGATAGATAGATAGATAGATAGATAGATAGATAGATAGATAGATAGATAGATAGAGTTTACTTCATGTATAAATTCATCCAGTTTCAACTGCGTAAAAATCATTTTTACTGCATGAACATTTAACATGTTCAACAATTAAACATTTAAAAAGTATCCCGGTTTTCTCACGTGGGGCTCTGTGGCTTAGCTCTCTAATGACGGAGTGGAGCAGAACTCACCGTTTCGGTCCCGCTTCGGAAGGAGACGGTTTCCTCTTTGGACCACTTGTTGCGGAACTCCCCGAACTGCAGCGGAGCTCGGCTGGTGAGATTTCCCCTCGACTCCTGTGCGTCTCTGCTGGAAACCACGGGCTGGACTACCGGAACGGGGGCGGCGAGAGCCTGCGAGACCCCCGGGAGCCAGGTGGCCTCACTTAGTGGAGAGACGCGGGTTCGAATCCCAGAGTAGGCGGGCAATGTCTCAACTCAGTCAGAAATGTTCCCCTTAGGCACAGATATATATACAGCACCGACTCACAACAAGAAGCCATCCTAGGACCCTGTGCAAATAAAATAAACTTGTTAAATTTAATGCAGAACCATATTCACTTCCTGGCTTGTGCAGTTTGCATAATTCCCTTTTTAGTTGTTTTCTTACCTGTGAGGCCTAAATTCTTGTAGTACGTCAATTTAAAGTGTGCATGTTGCTTTAAATTATTATCTGTTTTCTGAAACATCTGCCTGAAATACAGATCCTTTTTTATATCTTTATACAAAGAAGAAACCGGACAGTATTCCATTTCCTGAATCAAAGAGTAGAGTTAAGAATCACATGACAGCTTTATAAGCGCTAAACCAGAATGAAACAGTTTAAAAGGTTGATGAAAGAAAAACATAAACATGTACTTCTCTAGTAAATCTGAAAGATGATCAAAAGTGTCACACTTTTTGAAACCGCTATTCAGTTAAGTACTAAAGATGGTGAATGAGGCGTATTGTAGGTTGTTTATTTGTCCCTTTCCACAGTGAGTGAAAATCTAAGAAAAAAGATTTTGACGCTGTCTAATATAAATGGTGAAATTATAATTAAATCAGCCCTGTGATGGACTTGAGACCTGTCCAGGACATACCCTGCCTCTCTAACAATGACTGCTGGAGTCTGGCACCAGCTCCCCCGTGACCTGGAGAGAAACAAGCTGGATGGATGGAAATTTAAAGCACTACTGCAGAATGTAAACATTTTAAAGTTAGAGAAAATCTTGAACATCAATCACAATATAAATTTGTCATTTTTTCCCATGCATTAAAATAGAAACACAATGCTATGAGCAAAATAGGAACAGTATTCAATGATGAAGATGTTTTTTAACATATTTTTAATATATTTTTTAAGTGTCAAACAACCTTAAGGGAGGGATGTTATTTATTTCTTGCAGGGCGGCTTTTCTACAGGATCCCAGCACATGTTTTATAACAATCCCCTGTATGTCTGTGCCTCAGAGACTTAGAGCAGGAATGCACACTCCCTGGTGGACGGATTAGATTTCCTTTGATTGCCCTCAATGAGCCGATCATAACTGCACACAGATCTCAGGCACCCTGTGATGCCAGCCTCTTCCTACAGGTGACCTGGAACTAGAATTTAGTCTTTTAATATATTGTAACCGGGTGTCTCTGTATATGCAAACTGTTTTCATCATTTGTCAGAGTTTCTTCCGAGCTGAGAAAGATTTGGGAGACCTGGTTGTAAAAGGAAGCGCTGCAGGGCAGAGACTTCTTTAAGATGCACCCATTATAGAAACTGATTTAATGTTAATCAAACTGTGCACACACTGGTCAAGTGCACCTGTCGCCATTTTTGCTGCTTTGCTGGGGAAAATGTTTGAGGAATAAAATCACAGTTTAAAAGATGCAGATTTCAGGGAAATTTTTAATAAAACAATTATAAGTGTGAAGAAGTATTGAAATATTATATTTACAATGTTTAAGGCCTGTACAACTATGTTTATTAAACCAAGTATGTTCATTATTTGACTAACTTTCTGCGTTAGTATAATGTCCCACATTCTCCCACAAAAAGCAGATTTTTGTCCCACAGTTTGTTGGAATCTGGTCCTCCCACACAGACCTGCAGGACAAAACAAAGACCACTATTTTTCAGACTTTATCTAATTAATACATTCTCAGAGCAGCTTAGATGATTCACCTAGCTTATGAAAAGCTGCATTCCTAGGAACTTTAATCTAACAGTTGTAGCTCTGTCTGATGGGTGCAGGTGTTTGAGTCTACCTCCCAGCAGTGTGTGTTCTCCAGGAGAAAGCCCGATGAAAGTTTCTGTCATATTACACATTCCCTGAGCTGCTGGGGGACAGTCTCTCTTTGTTAGAGACCACGACTCAGGGCCATAAAAACTGAGAGCTCATTAATGCTGAGGACAGTAAGGGAACGAGTCAAGTGAAAAGTGACCAACTACTAAAGCTGCCTCCGTAAATATAAATCACTGTCACTATTTTAGCAGGAGAAATGCTGAGAATCATTCTAAATCAATCACCAAAACATATAAGATGCAGATGATACATGAGGTAGATATCTGCAGTGACTGACAAAAAAAAAACTGATAAAGTTTGCAGGAAAACCCAGTCGAGATACTGGAAACCAAAATGATGAAGTGGAAAAAGTCTACAACACTCTGCAGTGATTTCTTTCATTTTGCTTCAGTAAAAAACATTTAGTCCTAAGTAGCAGTGAGAGACACACTGGGTGGAAGCAAATTATTCACAATCCAACTGCTTTGATGCTTCTGGGTTTTGCATTTTTAAGCAGCAGAGTATAAAAATGAAAACCAAACAATGGCATTAAATCCATCTCAATGCACGCACATGGTTAATTACAATAAACTACATATAAGTGGATTAAAGTCTGAATCTGACTGAAAAGGAGTGAGTTCATTTGGTTAGCACTGAAATAAATGACAAATAAATAATTGAATGTGATCTGAACCTTTTTCTCTTTAAAAAAAAAAAAGTAAGATTTATTAAGGTGTAGGGCGCCCTCTTGTGGCAATTAGTTAAAGGTACTCATTTCATAGTCGTAAAGAAATAAAATCCACACATTTGTTTCTCATATCAAGGGTTAATGTGTCAATAAATTAAAAACTTGGAAGCAAAAAAAATAGCTGCCAACTACCAGGTGTGTTTGTTTACCTACAGAGAACAATGGGGATGTCCACGAAAGAACCATTTGGAATGGAGAAATCTGAACATTTTGCTGTGTTGATATGCATTTATAGTCAGATTTGTTGAGTGAAGTGTGTGGATAAAAATGCTTAGCTTACTTTGAGCATTTCGAAAATATAAACTGATGGAGTATACCCTTTTAAACTGCACCATTTCATATAGTTCAGAATAACCTTTTTTGTTTAACTTCATAGTTTGCAAAGATTACCTTTAAAACATCTTTCTTGCTGCAGAAGCAGAAGCAAACAAACTGATCACATGCAGTGTGGCACAAAACATTTGGATAAACTGTATCATATTTATTTGTCTCTCTTAACCCATCTTCAAATTGAAAAAATACATGTTTCATTTTAAAAATCAAATTTTTCCACATATTTATATAAAGAATGACAAAAAATATATCATAGTAAAGTTGTCAAGTTACAGCAAAACACAGCATATTAAAAGCAGATTTGGTCAAAGTAACTTTCTGATAGCATAGTTGATATTCTTCTGCAGTTAATTACACATAAAAAAAATCACATAAACCAATAATTATGGTCAATAAAATGAAACAAACATCCTCCACGAGTATTCACTTGCTGAAGTAGCTTTAAAACACCACACGACGGTGTTGATATTCAGTAATGAATATGTACAGTACATGAACGGAAGGAGGCAACAGTGGGACATAACACTTGACAGGTAATGTGTAAAACTTGAAATACAGTGAAAGAATGGATGTTTCTCCAGAGCAGCGATTTGCTTTTTGTTTTTGGGCGACATTCGTCTGTTTCAGTCACCTCATCAAACATAGCTGTCCTCTACCAGAGCAGCAAGTAGGTAGAGAGAAATGTAACATCATCGCTAACAAATGGTGTACAAGTGCAGCTGTTTTCGGATAAAGTCTCGCACCGCAGTGACGTTTCGCTGCAGGTCGTCCAGCTCATCGCGCTGTTTCTGCATCCGGTCCTCATTGCTCCGGAACTTCTGCTCTAGATCTAAAAAAATTAAAAATCTAGTGAGATTTTTGGTTTAACGAGGGTAACAGGAGGAGAGAAAACTACTAATGGTTTCCTTTGAGGTTAATAAGTTGTCCACAAGAACCTGAAAGGTGTAAAGAATGAGCTTCGCTACACGAGGAACGATATGAAAAGAGATCCAGAGCAGCTTTCAGTTTAATTACACCGCAAGATTTCATCCAACAGTCTCCAACTGCAAAATGATTTCTGCACAATGAGCTACCTTTTTTATTTTTCATCTGGATGGTTTTCAACTCAGACTATTTAATACGTTAGCAGCTCTCACTCAGGCTCCTCTAACCCAAGACAATATTATGATAAACCTGTTTAACAAAATGACAAAGATGTTTAAATTTTGTTACAGATTATTTTCAGATGCTGTACAACAACTCTTCTAGGATAAAGTTGGAAGATTATGCAAAATGAGAGTAAAAGCAGAAATAATTTTATGGTCAATCTCATGCAATATTGTGAGATGTCATGCTCAGAGTACGTGTTGTCGGTTACTTTAGATCAATTCCTGTTCCATTGGCTGGGTTATAGCTACATTTGTGTTTGGTAATAATGATTAGCTGTGGTGGCCATTTTGAATTTGATTGACTTCAAAAGTAATTCTCTCGTAGATGGACAATAAAAAGCTTTTTTAAAATCTGCCCAGTGCTTTTGCAAATTCTACAAACAAGCAGATTCGGACAAAAACATTATCACCTGCATTTTGCATTAAAAAAAATTACCTGTACACTCATGAAAGCGACACAGAAAGCAGGTTGATTTACTCACTGTCGAGTTCTTTTATCCCGTCCTTGGCTTTGTTCAGGAGATCCTCTGCATCCTTGGTCATATTTCTGACCTTGTCGTGGATGTTGTTCAGGGTTCCAGACTCCAGACCGATAGACGCCACCTTTGTCTTCAGCTCATTGAACCGTTTCTCCGTGTTGTTGAAGCTCTAGGAGACAACATTTCGAATTTCTGTTATTCTTCCAACCTTAGAGCAGATTTAAAACTAAAGGCCTAGCATTCCCTGGAGGAATGCATATCGCCCACCTCCTTTCATGACAGTTTTATTTCACGATTGCTGCCGCATCTTGCAAGATGTGTTAATGATTTGAGAATCTGCTGAGGTTGATTCTCAGCTACTAACCCACCAAATTTTAGTTCAATATTCATGAAATTGACTGATGATACTGACTTCAAGAGTTAGTTAGCTGTAGACGTTCATGCAGTGATTATTTTCTGAGAGTTTCATTCCATTTTTCTCCAGGTTGTTCATGAGATATTTTGCTAACAGTACAGAAAACAAACACAAGTAAAAACCTAACTGTCAGCCTTCGCTTCACACTTGCCGACAGGTTTTTATTCACCTTGTCCAGTGAGGTCGCCTGGTGAGTAGCATTCTTAGCCAGAGCTAAGGCGTCCTTCGCCATCTGTCTGTTCATCTCCGTCTTGTTTTTGAGAGCCTCCACCCCGATGGAGAGGTTATTCAAACGCATCATGATGTCCATCTGCTTATCCTCAAGCTGCTGCAGACTCTGTTCCACCTAGACGACAATGAAGGAGAAGAATTATGGAAACAAAGGTGATCTATAGGAAGATGATCAACTTTTTTAGGGTTTAATCATTAAATAAAAGGTAAAAACTACATTTTTACAGATTACTGGGAGCATATAGCGCCCACAGAACCAGGGTTCAGTAATGCTGTACCTCTGCAGTGGCGTTATTCGTGATGTTCAGATTGTCACGGGCCTCCTTCAGGGCAGTCCTTGCTTTTTCTATGGCCTCCTCTGACACATTCAGCGCCTGCTTGGTGTTATTCACAAGATCGTTTACGGACTCTGCTCGGCTCCTGTACAGGACCACCAACAAAAACAGATGTTTTGTTCCTTTTTATTACTTTGATTATAGATCTTTGATTAACAATCACTAAACCCTTAGAAATTTAACACAAATTACTATCTGGATAGAATCAAAACTGGCAATTTAAATGGTAATAAAAAAGCAAAAAAATAAAAGGCCTACCATTTTTTGAAAGAATTTAAGGAACTAAGATCTCATCATAAGACTAAGATCATAAGAGTACGAGTTCTGAATGACTTTCAGCTACAACCACACCAAATTTAAGCTGAGTTATAGCCATTTTGTGTCGGCTAATGTTGATTAGATGTGGCAGCCACCTTGATTTAGATCGACTCCAATAGTTAATCAGTTGTAGATGTACATCCAATAGTTACTTTCTGTGATTTTCATTAACATTTCTCCAGTGGTTTATCTGCTAACAGACAAGCACACTGAGTTATAGAAAATACTTTAAAATGTGCTAAACTGATTGTGGCCACTTGGTGTCAGTAGACACACACTTTCCACAGGTTGAGTATTTTAGTGTTTCTTTCAAAAGGTTAGTAACATCAAGAATTACAACCTGAAATGGTACAAAGTCATTATTAGCCTTTAAATGGTTCAAACAACAGGATATATTTACTCAAGATTGTCACTGCAGCTAATCAACCTCAGCAAACACAAAAATGGTTATAACTAAGTCAGATTTTTAGATATTGAGCTAAATTTTGGTGTGCCATGAGATGTTCCACTGAGTTTTAAACCTTGCTTGTTGTTTATCTATTTCCAGATTTTAGATTGTTTATTTATTCTGCATGCAGCCCCTTCCTCTTTTTTAAAATTTTATGTTCAAATAAATTATAAATACAAAAAACCTAAGCGAGAAACACAATATTCATTTCTAAAGCCAGTTTTAAAACTTTACAGGTTAGTAGTCGGGTTTTTTTCTTTGTGAATCTGTTTCTGATTTAGAGAAGACACTGACAACATATTCATATATAAATTTAATTTCTTTAATAAGAAACATTGTTCTTACTTGGCCTCTTTAGCTTTTTCAAGCAGCTCCTGAGCGCTTTCGATGAGCTGAGAGGTCTGATTTACAACCGTCCCTACGTTGGTGAGGTTGGAGAGACTGTCATTTATCTTCCTGATGACTTTATCCAGAGTGGTCCTGTTGAAGGGCAGTTTGATCTCCATGACCTGCATTGCCACTTTCTGGATGCTGTCGGGATCTGCTCCCTCCTCTGGAGGACAGAAAAAAATCAACAGTTTTAACACATGAAGCATCAGAATATAATTCAAATTGAACAAAAACAAAAAAAAAAATAACACAAACCAGTAAGGAAGTCTTTAATAGTCTTTATGAAATCTTTAAGATTCTTGTTGTTCTTTTCAAAATACTCCTTCTTCTTCTGGGCTTTCTCCAGCGCAGTCATCATCAGGTTCTTCACATCCTTCATCAGGGCAGCTACATCCTGGAGCTGGACACGAAAGACAAAACTGTCAAGTGGACAAATAAATGTCTCCAGTCCCAGCAGAACCACTAACAGAAACTTGCAGCACCTTCTTCGAGACTTCCTGCAGCTCCTTGTTCGCGGCGTTCAGACCGTCTGAGGCGTTCTTGGCGACCTTCAAAGCTGCCAGAGACGTGCTCACCGTCCCGTTGCACCCCTTTCCACCACAAACGTGGTTACCCTGATCGTCACGGCAACCTGCGCCGCCACATTGGCTCTCAGGGCAGCTGCCATTGACGCTGGCATTGCCGTGACCACCACACACCTTAAAAGACAGAATGCAGATCAGATTAATTGAGCTGATCAGACTTTTTTTTTCTCTCTCTCTCTCTCTCTCTATATATATATATATATAATAAATTATAATACATATAATATGTGCATTAGTGCAGCTGGACTTTATTTGCTTATGAACAAGTCTTATATTATTCACATACATTAAAACCTTTTGTCATACAGCTTGGCAATAGCTCATCCATGTAAGCATTAATGCATTTTTTCAGAATATTTCTGTTGAAGTTTCAGTACAGCAGACCCACATCACATATTAGGGAAGTATCTCACGGGGCTGCCACTGCTGGAGACAAATTGGCGGCTCATTATTTCAAGAAAATATGCAAATTCTCCATGGCACTCTCACTGAATTCTGAGCGTCTGCTATCAGCCAAACAGTGAAACGTGTGGCTGTGTTTTGTGCAGGAAATCACAGCTTCTTTGTGTGTACATTACTTCACTGCACACATCGCACTCGCCTTGGTTCACCTTGTTCCCACCTTGGCAGCCATTTTTATGATTTAATCTGAAGGAGTACATTTGTTAAATGAAGTCAAGAAAATTTAGACTATTTTAAATTTTATTTATTTTTATTTATAATTATTGTTTATCATTGGCATTGTGTCTTGACACAAGTTAAAGACGCCTGAGACGCCGCAATGACTTTGTGACTATTTTGATAGAAAGTTTGTCCTAAAAATGTTGTGTACATGTTAAAAACTGAAGCCACAAGACTGCAAGCAAAGAACTTGTGAAGCCTTGTGAACGTTTAGAAACCTGAACTGAAGGGAAGAGACTCGTTTGAAATCTACAAGCTCTCTGATTATTTACATTATTTAGATGAATCACATGCCAAAATGAATTTAATTAATCTTATTGCACTCTTTATGTAGACCAAAAATAGCTCTTTCTTTTTTTTTTAGACCGCCTTAATAAAAAAAACAAAATTGACTGAAATTTTAAAATAAATGAATCTGCAACACTGCAGTGCTCACCTTGTGGCTGAGGTGATGAACCTTCTCATCAAGGTGTTGAGTTTTTTTCTGCAGCTCATTTAACGAGTTCTTTTGAGCAGCCAGAACCTGGAGGAACTTGTCTTTTCGGGCATTCAGCAGCTTGTCAGTGCGAGCGCGGGTACCGTTGGACTGTTCCACGGGACTGTCAGGACCCGACACCGAGCCGTTGCATTTCTTCTCAGCCTGCAGCGACTCCCGGTAGAACTTCTTAATTTTCTCGAACTGATCTGTGAGAAAACAGAAAATGAAAACAGCTACATCTTGTGCAGTTTGTTGCTTGTGGTATTTTTGAAGCTTCACAGGTTGAGATTGTTACCTGCAAACCCTGAGGTGAGGTAGTCCTCCAGCAGCTGCTGTTTGTGAGCCACGGTCGCGTTAATGTCTCTCAGCTCTTTCTCTAAATCACTCAGGGCGCGTTTTAACTCCTCATCCTGTCTTTCTGTAATGTTTAACTCTTGGCTGATGTTCATTAGACTTCTGTTAGTGAGGAGAATCTCAGTACTGAAACACAGGGAGTTTATTATTATTAATATTATTTAAAAACTGAATGTTAGTGAGACTACAAACAGGTGTGATTTGCCCACCTGAGGTCAAGGATGCTCTCTTCGATCAGCTGGCGGATCTCGTCTGTGTCCCCTGTACCAATCAGATCCCGCACCTGATTCAGCTTCCTCTCCAGCTCCTTGATGAGGGCGTCCCCGAGTCCAGGCGAGACCCCACTCTCCAGGATCTTCTTCACAATGGAGTTGATGTGTTCCAAGTCCCTTTTAATCTGACACAGGTGGTCGTCCCACAGCTGGAAACACGGATGACACTGGACACAGCTGGGGAAGACACCCGTGAAGCCACGCGCACACTGGTCGCAGTACCGCCCCGTCGCTTCCTCTCGGCACTCGCAGTCACCTGTTTCTCGGTGACACTGAGCAGTCTTTGAGCCCAGCGGGTGGCAGTTACACTCTGAATGAGAGGAGGAGAGCAGAAGGAAATATTCTTTATCATGCCTGTGTTTTTGTTTGTCTGTAGTGTTAGCAAAAATATTACATGAACCAGAAAGTAATCACTGCATATATATCTACAACTAAGTGACTTTTGGAGTCAATTCTTTTCAAGATGGTGTAGTAGTGGCTGAGAGCTAGGAGCTGCAGCTGACAAAAAGTCTTAGAAGTTCGCATTATCCACAATATGTTACTGAAATAATATTAATGTATGTTTAACTTAAACGAAAGGCAACGAATTAATGATTTAAAAGAAATAAAAAGTTTTTTTTGTGTGTGAAACAGTGAAGCAGTTGCATGATCATTGCTCTAAGTAAAGGTTTTATTCATCACACTCTCATTCCTGGTTCCAGTGGAGTAATTTTCAGACATTCTGTCACAAGATGAGTTACCTCGACACCCCTCCTGTGGGTTTCCCCAGTGAAGCTGCTCACACTCGGTGCAGTGTTTGCCTCCAAATCCAGGGCGACAGCGGCACTGACCTGTAACCTGAGCAGAGCATATTCTGTCAGGATCTTCATCAGCACCTTCAGGTTTTACAGGGTTCCGCACTCTTCCTCACCACGTTGCAGTCAGTTCCCAGGGCATGTTGATGGTCGCAGTTACAGGGCTCACAGCCTCCATCCTGGCCGTGATTCCAGTGGTCAGGAGCACACTGGTCGCAGTCGTGGCCGACTACGTTCTCCCTGCAAGGACAGCCTCCAGTCTGAGGGTTGCAGTGACACCAGCTGTCACTGCAGGCGGACTCCACGGTGCCAGAAGGCACACAGGTGCAACCTGGGAAACGTATATGTGAGTTGCACAGCTGACTAGTTCTACTCCCAAGTCTTTATGCAAAAGAAAACATTATTCAGAAAAAGATCTGATGATAAATGATCTATTCTTATATCAAAATAAGAGAGGCAGCTGTAGCTTCCACGATGACAACAAATGTTTTATCGAAACAGAGTAACAAACTTTAAGTTTAGAGTAAATATCAGCTGTCATCACTCACGTCTGCAGTCCTGGGCCAAAGCGTTGCCAAAATACCCACGTTCACAGTGAGAACAGGACGGGCCGTCAGTGTGGTGCAGGCACCGCAGACACTGGCCTGTTCTGGAGTCACATGATTCGGGATCCTGGGGGTTGATGTTGTTATTACATTCGCATGGCAGACACTGCCCTCCGGGCCGCTCTGGGTTGCCGTAGTAACCAGGGGCGCACTGATCACAGCGGAGACCTTGGACAAGAGCACGTAAATTCAGTTGTATTAAACTAATAACTCACGTACGTAAACAAGTCCTCTGGACTTAGAAAAAAAAATAAGACATAAATAAATCCAGGAGAAAAGTGAGCATGTGTGCATATTGTGTTTGCTCACCTGTATAGCCTTGTTTGCAGTTGCATACGATCTGATCAGAGGTTTGGTCAGCCTGACAGGAATGTCCATTAAAGTGGTTTGAACCAGGGTAACCTGGACAGGGACATGGGCGACAGTGGTCCCCCGAGCCGAGCACTGGGTTTCCATAAAACCCGTCCATGCAACTGCGACAAACAAGGGAGACGTTTATTCACAGCTCTGCAACAAAAAGCAAAGGAAATGAGGGAAGCTTAACAATGATTTGCCCTCACCGATCACAGAAGTGTCCTGCTGTGCTGTTCCTGCAGCCTCTGCATTCCCCCGTTTCAGGGTCACAGATTTCTGCGTGGCCGTTGCACTGACAGGGGCTGCAGCTGGGGAAACCCCACTGGCCCGGCTGGCAGTCCGAGCACTGGCGCCCGGTTGCTCCATGCCTGCACTGACACTGGCCTGTGACTGGCTCACACTGGTGACTCACGGAGCCGTCGGAGTGGCAATTACAAGCTGGGCGGGAGGAAAACAGAGTTTACTGTTGATGTTTCGTTGAGAAAGAAAAACAGCAGAGTTTAAAACAGTGACCCTCAATGGTGGCTCCTGTGCCATATCTGCCCTACAAGCTCATTCCATCTAGTCTGCAAGTGGTAAAAGTATTCATAAATTACAGGATTTGATAATAATAATAATAGTAATTTAACCCAGTGTCTTAGCCAATCAGAATGCTTGCTCACATTGCATGATCAAACCTTGATTAGAAGATGAAATGCAGCTAAAGAGGATGTTAGATAAGATTTAAATTCAAATGCGTATGTCTGAAGCTAACAATATTAGCATTAATGACTTGTAGTAGCAGAGTAAACCCGTCTGCTTTAATTTGATACTTTCTTTTAGGAGTTATTATTGTCTAACTCGAAGCTCGTGTTATAAATTTATTGAAAAATAAATAACTTTCACATTATCCTACTTAGCCTTTTTTCACAATAAAATTTATTTACAGTGATTCAGGAGTGAAGCCAGAAAATCTTTGAAAACTAAAAGAGTGTAGCATATCTTTTATTTGTGACAGCAGAAATTTAAATAAATAAAACCACCTGGTTAGAAAAAATATATATTTTCTCAAAGAAAGGCAATGATTACGACTTATTTTCCAGGAAGAAAAGCATGTTGTTGTTTGTCTTTTTATAATCACTTAATTTCAGTCAATTACTGCTTTTCACGTAGACAACAAACAAACACAGAATAGCTAAAATGATTTTTCTTTTCTTTTGAAAAAATCATTTTCTTTTTTTTTTTTCCCAAGTATTACATTAGAACGGTTAAGTACTGGGTATTGTCCTTTTTTCCTTTGGTAGGATATTCAACCTTGAAATAAACCTCTACATAAACCTACTTCATCTTTTGAATTAGAGATATTTCTGTCCTTTTGTAAACAGAAAAAATGAATCATAATTATTCTACTGTATATGTTCTACAATATCAGACAAAGAGTCTAATCTTTCATCCTTATTAAAGTAATTACTGATGATTACTGACTTGTACTTGGCTTCTAATTATTAATTATTGACTTAGTACGCCTCAAATGCACCGAGATCCCTGGTTTCTAAAAGCAGACTCACGGGTGCAGCCATTTGCTCCAAAGCCGTAGGTTCCGGGTGCGCACTGGTCGCAGTGTTGCCCGATGACATTGGTTTTACAGAGACACTGACCTCCGACCTTCTCACACTCACCGCTGATGGAGCCCTGAGGGTCACACTGACAGCCTGAACACAACAGACGGAAAATACATATTTTGTCAGTACATATTAGGCTACCTTTAGGATCTGCGTCCTTAAAATCTGCTTATTTGTGCCAGCTTACGCAGAGCGCCATCATGGATGATGGATGAGATGCTACAGATGAGCTTGGTGCACATTTCAGCCAGAGCTGGCATCGGTGTGATCAGGAAGGAATCCAGGCACATGTAGCGGATCATATCGCTCCGGTGCTGCTCTGCCGCTGCCTCGTTACCATGGAAACCAGGAAGCTCCGTGTATTTGGGGATCAGTACCAGCTATTAAAATTTTTTTTTTAAAAAGATCATATCATGCAGGATGGTGATTAGCAATGAATAATCCTTTAAAATCACGTAGTTTGTATTAATCATAAGATTTTAGGTCAACTAACAAATAAATTTATGGTGAAAAACAAGTTAATTTAACAGAATTTGAAGGAAAAAAAATCGGCTTTTCAAGTGAAGTGTGACTAATACTGACAAAATGAAAAGAAGATTGAAAAACAAGAGGTTTCATAGCCTGGCTTCTGATTGGAAAAAAACCTTGCTTTACTTATAATACTTTTCTGAGAAAAAGCAGTCTTGGAAAAGGTTGAATTCAGCTGTAACTGTTGAATTAAAATTTTCCACCATTAGGGGGAAATGTCAGCATGCACCTGCTGACCCGCTCCTACAATCAGCCGAACAAAGCTCAATAACCTTAAATGCCTTTTTTATTTCTTTTGAGCTGCCAAGTCCAAAAAAGAGCCACAATTAGAGCCACAGGATGCCAATCTAGTGGCTCGGAGTGACTTTTCAAACACCTTGAATGCACAGTATATAATGAGCGGAGCGGGTTACCGGCCCGTACTTACCGAGTCGATGAGAATAAAAGCAGTTAGGTGCCTATGTGCAACCCCGTGTCGCTGGAACCTGATAGCAACCACGTAACGGTTACTGGGCTCAAAGCAGAACGGCCTGGACATGTGAATGACTCTGGAAGAAAATAAAATGATCAATCAAACTTTATGTCAGTAAAGTGTGTTTTAACTGTTCATCTAATCTTCTTTCTTTCTGTTCCTTTCATGGCCATTTACTTTTTTTGCAAACTTTCTTTTATGTACAAATTAACAAATAGTCATATCCACAGTAAGGTCGGGTGTCTCTGTACCTTGATCTTTTTGTTCATGTTAAATTCTACATTTTTCTACATCCAGACCTCAGTAAAGAAAGTTGCCGCCTTCCCGTACCTGATTCCGATGAAGCCTTTTTTCATTTTGTTTGCCCACCTGACTCACCCAGCAGGTACGAGCTGGGGCAAGTTCAAGTGACAACAATGATGCAATTTTTCCTGAGTTTTCTGGGATACTTAAACAAAGCCTGAAGTGAACAAACATACGGCTGCAATGGCACTCTTTCATACTTAAACACACACACACATGCAAACATGGATCCAAGAGCTGTTACCGGTTGTGGTGCAGCAGAGTTTCAGTGTAGAGCTGCTCAGTCGGTAGGAGGTTTCCACATCGGATACTTGAGGGCAGCTGAACAGAGGTAATACTAACGACAGCCTCCCAGTCTTCTGTGGACTGCATGAAGATACATCTACAGTTAGACTACCACAAAATGAGCTTGCATTCGTTTTTTTAAGTCACACAAACGCACTTCGGGTTCGTAGCGGATCATGATGTCATACTCCATGGCATAGGGGATGTTGTCGATAGTGAACACCAGGCCGGCGCCGTCTTTGACGCGAGCAAAACCGGGTCCAGTCCACGTCACGATGTGGCCAGGAGTGCGCTCTCTATGGACGGTCGTCACATCCGGCTGAGAAAAACAAACAAAATACCAACAAAGAACTTTCTTTATCAAACTTGTACTTTAATAATATTTAAGTTTGACTACGACTTGAGATGTTCATGTAACAAAATAGACATTTAGAAGCATTTTTGTGTTTGTGTGGCAGTCATTTTGGTCCTTTTCACTCTTTAAATGTTTTATCAGTCTCATACTGTTTGTTGAAGCTGCCGGATGCGTCTCAGGGCTGCCTGATTTTGCTGGGAGCTCGAAATGCGCCGGTGTCGCCGGTGCCTCCTCGCCTGGTTGTTGAGATGCTGAATGCAGTCGTCTGCTGCCTGAGGACGAACTTTGCCCTTAAGAGCAGACAAAGAAATACATTTACTGGCTGCACATCACGCAACAAAAGACTACTTTGGCTGAAACACTGTTTGTAATCTTGTTGAAAACTTTTAAACCTGTAAAAGATAATGTAGCAGAAAAGACTAAGCTTTGCTCGATGTGACAGAGCGAAGCAAATTCTAAAATATTCTGAGATCAGAAGTGTCCACAGGCTGTTTCTACCTAAACTCTTTACTGTCCTTCAGGAAGTGTGAATTTTTCCTTCCAGGAGCAGTAAAACAAGACGTGTCACAACATTAAAATGTCACACGTCAAAAACATCTCATCGCACTATGCGCCTTGCTCTGTTGCCGGTGTTCTCATAACATTCCAGAGTCACTGAAGTCAGTTTTCCTCACATTCCAGCAGCAGTGATGTTAGCGTGGACTGTCAGAGCTTGCCTAAGGCATAAGTGTAGGATACAGACATTTAATAGTAAAGAAGATAGATGGATGAAGAGGAAAGGCTGAAAATAATGTAAAACAGCAGATCCAAACACATTTTTTCTTGTTGTAATGACACGTTTCACTGTTTGTTTAATTTTAATAATCTCATAAAGACCTTAAAAGTCTAAAAACAACAAGAGATCTTTAATAAATGTCCAAGATTTGCTCAGGAATGGTATATAAACAGGTTAGGTGGTCAGTACAGTACTGTGAAAAAGAATTCACCCGCTTACAACTTTGTTCTTTCACACTTACATGTTTCAGATCACTAAAGAAATGGTAATATTTACAAAGATAACCTGAGAAAATACAAAGTTTTCAGTAAATAGTACAGTTTTAAATTGATTTATTAGGGGAAAAAAGCTTTCCAAACCAACCTAGCCCTATGTGAAAATTGAATTTCCCCTTAAATCTAATACCCAGTAGTGTCATCCTTGATCGTTCCATCAATGGCAGATTCTGAAGCAGTACAGCGACCCCTGACCATCATACTACCACCACCATGTTTGATTGTGGGCATGATGTTCTTTTTCTGAAATGTAGTGTTAGTTTCATATGTAACAGGATACAGACCTTCCAAAGAGTTTCAGTTTTGTCTTGTCAGGCGACGGAATCGTTTCCTAAAGGTCTTGAGGATCATCTGGATTGAATGTGAGATGGACCTTCGTGATCTATTTGGTCAGCAGTGGTTTTCACCATGGAACTCTCCCATGGAAGCCATTTTTGCCCTTTGCCTCGTTCTTATTGTTGAATCATGACCTCTGACCTTAGCTGAGGCAAATAAGGCCTGCAGGGTTTTTTTTTTTTTGCGACCTCCTGGATGAGTCGTTGATGTGCTTTTGGAGTAAATTAGGTAGGCTACACCACTCATGGAAAGGCTTGCCATGTTCCATAACGGCTCTTTTTAAGTGATTTTTTTTTTTTATTCTACAGGTCTGGCTGTAATCAGGTTTGGGTAGTCAAATTTAACTCAGCTTTCCAAAACAAAAATCACAGTTAATTCACAATTTAACATGAAGGGCAATTGTTTTTTTCACTGGTTGGTTTGAATATT
Organism: Kryptolebias marmoratus; assembly: GCF_001649575.2. Taxonomy (NCBI): domain Eukaryota; kingdom Metazoa; phylum Chordata; class Actinopteri; order Cyprinodontiformes; family Rivulidae; genus Kryptolebias; species Kryptolebias marmoratus. The sequence goes on from NC_051437.1 coordinate 27,168,241, forward strand.
TTTTAAGGATAAATTAAATCATCAATTAAAATTTGCAATTGTGTATTTACTCGGATTGTCTTTGTCCGATATTCAGATGTGTTTTCTGATCTAAAACATTTACAGTAACTGTGACAAAAAAAGCAAAAATATAAGAAATCTGTGATGGGGTGAATACTTCTTCATAGCACTGTACATGTAGATACTCGAGCCACTCTGCAGGAAAGTCAAACTAAATGAAATATTTACAAATGCTCTGAGAAGATGATTGAATCAACAGAAAAAGGCACTTTGAGTGTTTCCACTGATTTTCATGTTCGTGCTGAAACCACATGGCTGTAGGGACTACCCTAAAAAAAAGTCAGCTTTTAAATCTATGTAACTGGATCAAACATACAATGAGCTTGAACTTCTACCTCAAGTTATTGCCAAAAAACAACATGTTTTGATCACAGGTATAAATGTCAGAGATATAATTAACCTGAAAGTGAAGTGCACTTTATTTCAAAGAAAACTCAACAGGTTAACAATGGGGGTGCAGTACGTGACCTCAGGTGGTGTAAACGAGCTTTTATTTCCTTTCAATAGGAAACACAGTTGGTCTGAAAGTGTGTGATTAATGCCTGTAGAAAAAAAGCATTTAAATTCTTTGCTCACAAAGAGTACCGTTCACTAACAATATTATGTTGATCTGAAGTATGAGCTCACCGGCAGGGTAGAGTCGCCGGGGGAGAGTCCTGTGGCATCTTCAGCCTCATACTTGTAGAAGTCAAGAGGAGCACAGAAATACCCAGGCTGCACCTCTGAGCACTGTCGACCGATTAAATGTCTCCTGCAGGCACAGTCCCCACTATCCATCATGCACCTGGTGTATCAGAGAGAAAAAGGTTTAAAGACTTTCCCTCTCTCTATTTTGGCATTAAACTTTGGCAATAACTGTTGTTGTTAGCTAAATATGTCATGAACCAGGGGATGATTCTGAATGAAGCTCACAGAAAGTAATTACAGGATGTGCAACTACAACTGATTAACTTTTGGAGTCACCTCAATGTAGGATGGACATCACAGCCAATTGACAATAACAAAAATGTCTATAACTCAGTCATTTTTAAAGATATTGAACTAAGATTTGGTATCATAGTAGCTGAGGGTGACTCACAACACATACTCTGAGCGTATGAAGTGTAAGATCTCACAATATCACATGAGATCGTGCATAACATCATTTGCAAGGTTTGACCAAAACGACTGAAACGCTGTCTCTTCTCAGCATAAAATAAGCTTAGTCTAAAACTCTGGCAAGAAAAATGCATCCCTTCAAGGAATGCTAGGCCTATATATGTCTATATGTGTCTTTACCTGTTGTTGTAGGCTCCACCAAAGTCACAGTCACAAGGTCTGCATCCCCCCAGATCATTACTGAGCCCCCAGTATTCAGGCTACAGGAAAGGAAAACAGGATGCACAATGATAAACCTAATGTGTAGTCCTGCCAGGATATTTAGCCTTGAATAAATAGTTGATGAAAAAAACTCTTTCACCCAAAATCTGTGTAACTACCTTTACAATGAGAAGGTAAAACAGTTCAAGTTAAATAATCTGACTGCAGATTCACACGACAAAGACAGATCTGAAAGCTCATCAGCGGCCTTGGTGCCATGAGGCTTTAATATAAAAAAAAACTAAATGAGAAAAAAAGTTGTTACTGACCAAACACTGGTTGCAGTGGCGACCTGTGACGTATCGTTTACAGGAACAATCTCCGCTGATCTGATCACAAGGAGCATCCATCAGAATGACGCCACGGGGATCACAATTGCAAGCTGATGCAGAAACATAAATTGAGATTAGTTGGTTGCTTCTAAAACCAGAAATATTTTTTTATTCCTGTTAAAAGACAAACAGGCACAGATACATACGCTGGCAGCCAAGTGGATCAATCTGGCTGAGTCCGTAATAGCCCGTCTTGCAGTTGTCGCAGCGCACGCCTTTTACATTTACTTTGCAGCGACACTGTCCACTGATCATCCCCATGTCCGGGTCGGTGTGGCTGTCACAGATACCGCCGTCTAATGATCCCACTGGGTCACAATCACAGGCTACAGATAAAAAAAACAACAACAACTCAGGTTTAGTTTCTACTTGGGCTGCACAATAATGCAACATCAATGTGCACAATGTCAATATTACTATAGATGGCTGGACAGCAAAAAAAAAAAAAATATTCCAAAGAGGTCATGCATTAACGCTAACATTAGGATGTGTGTAAATAAATATTTGCCAGTTATCAAAAGTCCTACATTCACCCAGGAGTGTTGTAAGTGCAGTGGCGACAACTGATATCATTATCACAATATTTAATAATAATAATAAAAAGAATAAATAGAATATATCCTTCATTCCTGTTTAAAGATGAAGAAACAACATTTGTCACATACAGATCCAACAGCTTACTGAACAAACAAGCAAAAATAGGTGAACTAGTAAAAGTAACACACAGTGACAAATGCTGCTATTAGTTTGGTCAAACCTTGTAAATGATGTTATGGGCTATTTCATCCAGTACTGTCAGATTTGTTAGTGCTCAGAATATATTTTGAGGATGATTCTCGGCTACTACCACACCAAATTAAAGCTTAACATCCATAAAATTGGCTGAGTTGTAGCCATTTTTGTGTTTGCTGAAGTCGCTTCGCTGTGGCAGCCGTCTTGAATTAGATCGATTCCAAAAGATATCCGCTGGAGATGTTCACCCAATAGTTACTTTGAAAGATCTATTAAAATCTCTCTACAAGTTAATTGAATATTTTGTTAACAGTATAGGCACACAAACACTCAAGTAACAACACTGTCGCTTCGCTATTTTTTTTTTTTCGCTAATAAAAAAGACAGAGCAAAAAAGGGTCAACTTAGAAGATTGATTGAGATAGGGATGTTAAGCAGGTAAAGGCTTCGGCAGATAAGGAAAAAATTTAAATTCTGAAAGGGTGTCTTTGTGAATGCTGAGAAATGTTAGAAGAGCGCTATAGCACTCAAGGCAACAAAGTAGCTTGGCCTTTATCACTAACTGGAAACTACTGAGTCAGTTACAACTGCAGCTTTTGGTATTTTTAAAGTGTGAAGCTTGAGATTAAGAATGAGAAAAATAACTGGTTTTAAATATGACACTCAGGGTTCTTTTTTTTATTGGCCTGAGAGAAAAATTAAGATATGCAGAGATTAGATGAAGGGCATGAACAAAGAAAACAAACAATAAGATACCTAAAACCAGACTATTAAAGTAGTCAAGCTGACAGTCCTGTGTTGTATTAAAACGACTCACCAACACAAACACGTGGGTCCTTAGCGTCCCTGTTGGGGTCCTGGTAGTAGAACGGTCTGCACATCTCACAGTTGCGTCCCATCGTGTTGTGCTGACAGTTGACACAAACTCCTCCGCTGCCGCTGCCTGTTGCCAAATACACCGCCATGTCAAAATGACACTGGTTGGAGTGGTCGTTGCAGTTACACTCTGCAGAAATACAAAAAGCAGTGGTCAGAAATGTGAAGAAAACAAGAATAAAAACCTTAAACGTGAGAAAATTTACACAAAAATCCCAATTTCTAAAGCTGACCTGGTACTTTAAAACTGTCTCGAGAAGCAAATTCAAATCAGTAAGCTGAAAACTGTAACACTTTCTGTGAACACGTAACAGTGCCTGTAAACTGTACTTCTGCAGGTGTGCGGCTCTTCCGCCTCAGCTGGCCTCCAAGGAGAGTCGTTGTAAAAATCTTTGCAGCGCTCGCAGTTCAGGCCTTCGGTGTTGTGTTTGCATACACAGCGACCGTGGATCTGGCCAATCAGAACACAGCAAGATCATAAGAAAAAAGTTAAGGCAAGTCGTGAAAACAGAATGAAATGTGACTGATAATGGGAAAGTACAGGTATCTACTTGTTTCTGTCTTTAAAAAAATAAGATTAGTTTTCACTGGAATGTTTTATGATAACAACAAACTGCAGGTGTAGGTCTTCTATACTCTAACAACTTGGAAATAATAAACTGGAAACCATAATAAGAGCTGTTCAAATTCTCTAAAATGTTGATGAAAGGAAATTCAGGAACCATTATTTATGAAAGAAAATTAGATTTTCTTCTGTCCCACAATTCTTTGAGGCTTCATATTTAAAAAGCAATGCTCGGATTGTCTTAAAAATCAAACAACAACTATGAGAACAGAACTGTAAGTGTGAGCAGCAAAGATCAGGAAACAGCTTTAAGTTTCGTAGTTTTAACGTATCGAGAACATTTGGCTTTTGTTTAAAACATGTTCTAAATAAATTTCATTTCATTTCGTTTTCTATGGTGCATACACATTTAAAATTCTTGCTATTTCTCTGGCTTTAGATAACTTTGGACTGAGAAATTCCTGATTTTCCAGCCCTTTGTTGATTAGTTTTTGTTATTCTCAATAATTACCCTTCTCCTGATTGTTTCCAGCATGTAAACCCATATTTGAGCTGATCAACAAACAGCACAGGATGTTCTGGTTTTATAATTCACTAACTCACCATGCCGTTCTGCTGGATGTCTACTCCCGGCACCGGGGTGCACTCTGAAGCGTGTCCGTAACAAAAGCAGCTCCCTCGGACAACGAGCTCATAAATGGCATAGTAATATTTTTGCAGGACGTCCGAGCGACGGTCCAGCAGGTCGTCTCCCAGGGTGTTGAGCTTTGTGAAGTTAATTCGCAGGTTGGTAATACGCAAAAGTTCTAAGAGAGAGAGAGAGAAAAAAACCCCCACAATCAAATAAATAAAAAATATTTTTCAAGGCAAACTTGGAAGAAAATAATTATAAGAAGCAAATAAAATGTAGAACACAAAAACTCCAAATTGCCAAGATTTCTAGGAACAGAACAAGGCTACCAGAAAACAGAAACACTTGTGCACAAATCCCTCAAGGTAAAACGACAACAAAAAATCTATCTGAAAGTATATCCTTAACTAAATTTGGGTTATTCAGTGGCAGAAGTCCCTAAACTTTGCTTGCTCCAACAGCAACGAACATATATCCAAGGCACCAGCGCACGTTTATTTAGCACGTTGGTTTGGTTGCTGTAATACCAATAAAATAATTAAACTCCAAAATTAAATCTAAAATCTCAAGAGAAAGTCACTGTCTTACTGTGGATACAGCTTTTGCCCACATTTAGATTTAGCAATAGATTTCCAAACCTAGAAAGAAATTATTGTCTTCATATAGACCATCACACTTCAGTCTATATGAATATATTACATAAATAAATATATAATCCACATATCTCTATTTGTAGCAATGAGGCCATCAATAAGTCACAATTTTAAGATGCAAAAAGGGTCAACATGTTTTGAGGTAAAGGAATCTCTTGCTGGAGAGTTTTTTTAATATTACAGTAATATAAAGATACATAGAGCAGACTAAAAACTGTTTGAGTCTTTTCAACATAAAAGGCAGTTTGGTCTGGTTATATTCTGATAACTTTCTCCATTCTGATTCATCAGTTTCAATGTGATGTATGTTTTCAGTCTTTGTTTATAAACAGAATAATAATATCAAAGCGGCATTTGTTGCACTCTGATGATAGTGTTAGTGATACATAAACACAAAGTTTTCGCTGACCTTGAATGTCCAAGCTGTAGGGATCTTCCACAGGAATTGCAGGGTCCAGAACTTTAAAAATGACCTGAATTACAGATTTTACAAAAATAAAATATAAGATCATTGGACTATAGATTATATCTGCCTGAAAGATAAAAAAATAAGCTTCATCTTCAGCTTATTAGCTCCATCCTCAGAATCCAACACGGCTGTCTTGTGTATAAAATAGTGTTAGCTGCCATTAAAACCAATTTATTTGCACTTCTGTGCATCTTATTAAATCTGCCACTCTCATATTGCCGTCCAACTTCTAAAGTGAACATGTTGCTACAGAGACTGAATGCATAAAAAGCAGAATAATAGGTTGTTTTCAAATTATTATGCTAATGTAGGCTAGCCTGGCAACCAAGCAGATTTTCCAACTTGTCACTTAAACACGGCAGTCGGGTTTGATGTCCTTCCCAGATAGTTCTGACTTCTAGTATTAGTTACATTGATAATTGTGCTTCGTTTTACTAACTTACACAATATTGAAGCATAAACTTTGTCAAAATTGGTGAATAAAATTGGTGATAATCAAATTAAAAACTGTTTCCCTTGTTACTGCACTGTAACCCTTTTAACTTGCCTCTCCGTTAGTTGACGGCTCGATGTCGGAGTAGCGTTCCTCACAGATGATGTCGTTTATTTGGTGCAAGCCATTGGCGGGGATACCGGGGAAAGTTCTGGTACAGTTGGAGGCGAAGTAGCGGTAGGGGCGCCATGTGCGTCCAAAATCAGCTGAGCGCTCAATGATCATTGCTGCAGGCCGGAAGGTCTAAAGATGTTTAAAAACAAAAGCATAAAAATAATTTTAAATCAATATGCTGCGGATTTCACAGAAAATGCATGTCAAAACTGAAAGTCACCTTATTACCTCATGTCACCTTGTTATTTATCTAAGCCTTTTATTTTATGTCAGCCCAACCAGCAGATATTGAGTTGGTGCTTGCTGGAATGTTAACTCCAGATTTCGGAGTGTACACAACAAACACACACCTGGACGAGAGTGTCCTGGCAAGAACATACAATTCTTCTAAAACTAACACAACATCAAGGGAAAATTTCAGTTTGCGGAACATCGAGAACATCTAAGTCCGACATCAAGAAATTAATAAAAAAAACAACTAATTGGCATCTAGTTTTTGGTTTGAGATTACTTTTTGTTTCCACATATTTAGGCCCAATTTACAAATAAGTGTAATCTGCGTAGATTGTATCTGTCTAGACTTCTGAAGAGAACCTGAAAGTTGAACCCGGCAAAAAACAGTTTCGTACAAGTTTTTAGTTCCAACCCCTCGATGTAAATAAATTAAACACTGGGTTTGAGAATATAAAAAATACACTTTTGATAATTTTTTCAGGTGTATTCTCTTGTAGACGCCCATAGTTCTGACTTTGTTGCTACATGTTTTCTATTTTCTATGTATTATTCAATTTTCTAGTGTTTTCATGCTCAAAAGAAAGGTCATGTGACACAATGATTGTGCAAGAAAGTAGGCGGGACTTAAAGTACCGCTTCCCAAGCGACTCAGGTTCAGAACATACATCGTAGCTCCCATAGACACTCGGTCTTTAATAAAACAGTCTATGGTTGTCTGTACAACACACAGTTTTTAGGTGCTTTTTAAAAGAAAGCATTTGGAAATAAAACTAAGAAAGTAAAACCTAATATTTATTTACTTGTTGGCTTACTTAATCGACTCGTAACTCAACTCATTCCAGGCCATGTCTGTAAATGAGAACTGGTTCTCACACATTTTACCTGGTAAAATAAAGGCCAAATAAAAATAAATTAAATAAAAATAATAGCTGCATCAAGCATGCCACCCACCCAACTTTTGCAGTTTTCTTTTGTGATGCTTCAACCACAACCTAATGTAGTTGTTTTTGTTTGCTTCAGTCTCTTAACAGGTAAAAACAGGTGGAGATTGACTTTGACGGTTAAAAACCTTGCCTTACCTTTTGGCCCATCACTCTTGGGTCAACGACAAGAATCATGTCTTGGCGTGTTTTGGAAAAATGAAAGGCTTCACACAAACACTTCTATTTTTCATGAAGATGTAGATTGTAGATGTACGTAAATACAACTCAAATGTAGATTATTTGTCTCATAATAATCTATTTTCATTGTGCAGCAAAGAATATAAAGAATTAGCCTTGTTTTCCCACTAGTTTCAGATGGGACTACATGCAAAGCAACTAAAAAAAGAGGCTTGTACCTTGAATTTCATGATGAGATGTGTGAAGTGAAATTCGGCCTCCAGATTTAGTCTGATGCTGACATCCTCCTTACCTGTAAAGACCAAAACTGTCAATAAATTTCAAACATAACCTGCAGGAATCGTGGCTTTAGGGCTATCTCTCCAAAAATCATCCTCATTAATATGCTTAGTATGATGACAAAGAATGAGCAAAGCAGTCAGCAAACAGGTCATGTCCTTGTGCATCGTCGCAGAGTAAATACACACCATTGACAGACTGCCACCAGGTGTGGTGTTCGTTCCTGTCCATGAGGTAGATCACATTTTGGATGCGGTGGCTGTTTCTGTGGTGGTACAGGTCGTAGGGATGCTGGGAGTCACACTCGAAACACTTGTCAGGCTCCTGGTGAGGCGGAGAACACATTTTTATTAAAACAGAACAAATAAAAAGTCTCAGCTGTACCAAATGTTAAGTTCAAGCCAAAGACTTTTGAACCACATTTACAGTTTTCCTATAATTGTGTGAATGCTAAATATTTAAAAACGCAGCTCATTCAGGAGAAGGATGAGATGACTTTGGGGTTTTGTAACTTTTCTACTTTTCAAAATATTTACTTACAAATATTGTCCAAATGGAAATACATTGAGACCTCATTAATTCTTTAAAAATATTGTTCTCTTAGAAATCTGCTTTAGCATTTCCAGGCTCTATTTTTGTCTCTTATGCTGCTTACAGTTTTTAGCTACTGTTCTGCTCCTTTTAGCTTTTAGCTAGTGTTCTGCTTCAGCTCTAACAACTCAGTTTTAAGTCCGTTTCAGCTTTGTCTCTCTTGTGGGCCAAAGGAAAGAAAAAGAAGAACATTTGCAGGAGGTGAAACAAAAAGCTCAAAGGGAGGGAGAGAGAAGAAGCATGTGAGAGAAGGACAGACAGGAAGAGATGAGGGAAATAATAAGAGGAAAAAAAGCTTAACTAAGGGCTGTATTGTTATAAACATTGGTGCCCGTGAGACTGCAGGTCATTGCACACTGCTAAATGAAGTTTTGCTCATCCTGGACTGCTTAATTACAGAGTTGGTCAGAGGGAACACATTTGTTGTAGTTATGACAGTTATGGAAACTCTTACAATAATGACCAATCCGTTTTTGAGAAATCTTAGGCTTTAAATATTAAAATATATGGAGCAAACAGAAAACAGATCATTTTTTTATCCTAATTTCTCATAAAAATTGACTATGCATGGCTGGCTTTACTGCTAAACAGTTTTATACATGACACCATCCCAATAAAAAGATAAAGCATGTGATTTTAGAGAGTTTTATGAGGGTTTGCATTCTTCAAATACGGTGAGCAACCTGTTCAACAGTTGGTCTCTCTGTACATGAGCAGCACAACCGCAGACCCAAACTCGTTTTTAAAAAAAAGTGGATGAGCTTCTTCAGAAACTCAAACAGTTTCACAGTACATGAGATACTTCACTTTGAATGAGGAAGTGGCACCAAAGAAGAAGAGTGTGAGAGCGAGTAACGAGGGGTACATTTGAGAAGGGGCCATGAAAAGGGGAGCAGATCGAGAGAGAGAGGGACAAACGGGGAGATGAGGGGAAGTTGGCACAGAGAAATGCTGGATTCCAGGACAGCGTCTCTTAATTAGGCTGTTGTCAGGGGTGATTAAGCTGCTAACTACAACATAGCTGTTAAAAAAAATTCGACTGGGCACTAAAGAGAAAACGCACACATGTATGCTTGTCTTCTTCACCTCCCTTCACCTTTAACATGAAGTTGCTCATGTCCTAATCTCATCCATTCTAATCAAACTAATGCCCTGTTCAATTGTGAGCTGCCTCTTTTATTGTAATTATTCCTAACAACCTTATAACCATTAGAGTAACATCATTTCAAGAGTAAAATGTCAGCGTGGATGTACAAAACAAGCTAAGTGCACTTGACTTTAGTTCAGATGTTTTAAGCTAATGGCTTTAATGATTAAATTAATCTATAACAGTTTGTTCTCTATTCATCTCGTCTTTCAGGAACTAAAGCTGCATTCAGTGATTGATGTGTGGCTTTAAGACCATCTCCTTCTCGTCTCAGGTCTTTTTTATCATCCATTAGTCAAGCCTGGTCAGCCTTTCTGCGCAGACAACCCATTGATTTAAATCTGATGCAAATTTGACAGCCCTTCTTTGTCATTCTATAATGGTGGTTTAACACAAAGAGGTACAAGAGAGGCATCCTTTTTCCTCTCATCTACCTTAGTTCCAACTCTGAAACCGGGTCTTTTCTGCTGCTATCACCTCAAAGCTTTTACTGGAGTTTTTTTTATAGATGTATAGATTAGCTAGAGCTTTTAGCTCCATGGAGCGAGTGAGTCTAAAGACTGATTCAGAACAATCAACCTTAATGCACCGGTTTTCTGAAGAAAATTGATCTAACTAAGAAAAAGAAACACCACCTGTACAGACAAATGTCAAGCACAAATGACAAATGTGAACATTTAAACACTGGGAGACAAATGTTTTGTGTGGGCCTCTAAAGAACCTTTAAAACATACCAGGATGGCACCATGTCCTACCCTGTACTGTAGCAGGAGGCCTCTCACCAGAGAATGCCAATTATGTTCACCTGGAAGTTGACAGTAGTGAATATTCTTGCCCTGAGGCAATGGAAGTGCAGGCATGAACATGCAGAAGAATGGAAACGCACGGATGCAAGAGAGGTTGAATGTAAACATGTAGGTGAACATGCCAGAAGGAGTGCAATGTGAGGAAATACAGATAAAAAGAGCTGCAGGCTGTGCAGGCACAGAAAAGTGTAACAGCACTTCACAAAGAAGAGGACAAAACTATAACACAAAACTTTATCTTCACATGTAATTGACTGCATGTCTATTTTTTTTGGCATGTCTTAATGCTCACATTTATATTTTTTTCCAAGTGTTTTAGTTTCATTTTACAACCCCAAATCTGAAAAAGTTGGGATGTTGTGTAAAATGTAAGTAAAAACAGAATGCAATGATTTACAAATCTCATAAACCCACATTTTACTCACAATAGAACATAGTAAACATCAAATATTTAAACTAGGAAAATGTACCATGTTTTTATAAAGAAGTAGGTATTTTTTTTAATTTACAGAAGCAACATAGCTCAAAAATGTTGGGACAGAGGCAAGAAAAGGATGTGAAAGTAAGTGATATGAATAAGAAACAGCTGGAGGAACATTTTGAGATTAGCAGCAGATCAGTAAGACAACTGGGTATAAAAGGAGCATTTAAGAGAGGTAAAGATGGGCAGAGGTACACCTGTCTGTAAAAAACTGCATCTAAAAATAGTTGAACAACTTTAGAATAATAAGACTTTGAATACTCCATCACCTATAGTTCATAATATCATCAAAAGATTTCAAGAATCGGGAGAAATCTCTGCTCAAAGGACAAGGCTGAAAGTCAATATTGGACACCAGTAACCATACTCTGGGTTTTCCTGTTTTTCTAAAATTTACATAAAACTGAGCAACTCCCACTAACAAATACATAAATGACCACTGAATTCCATGAAAAAGAGATTCAAGTTTTGAAATTACACTTTGAATGACTTGAAATCAAGCCGGCATCACAGATGGGATAAAAAAAAAAAAAAAGACAGAAAGATGAATCGAAGTACAAGTGACAAAAATCCAGAGAGTGTTTGAAGAAGGCGTGTTGACTTGTGTGTGTGTTTAAGCCTGCGGACAGGGAAGCGCCGGAAAGGCCTTGCTCATGGAGACCAGACTACAAACAAACAGGCTGAGGAACAATAACAGATGAAGTTGTGAAGAGTGACTGATGGTGTCGAACGAAAGGCAGATCAACACACGTTCATTTGCTCTGACTAAAAGGTTTCATGGATTCTGACCGGAACAATTATGTGAAAAATATCAGGTAAGCGTCAAGCCGAGAAGCAGTTTCACTGCTGCTGATTTAGAAAATGCCAGCTGTGAAGATAATAATGTTAAAAATATAAAAACGGTACAAAAGTGCAGAAGGGAACAAAACCGTTAGCTTAATTTGCCTGCAGTCTTTAATAATTGACTGCAATTACCTCTTGTTCCCATTTTATGCTCAGTGATTTCTTTTATTTCTTTTATTTAAAGAGTGATTCTTTAGAGCCATTTCCCACTGGTTTTACGCTTTCAGCTCACCTGTAAATGGCTGACAATACAATACTGTTCCGGGCCATGCAGGCCACAAGTGGAGGTAGCAGTTAAGTTGACAGCTCGTCCGATCAAAAGGTTTCCAGTTGCAGGATAACAACTTCCCTCCGTGCAGCTGTGGGGGTTCGATGGTAGTTCCTGGCCAAACGCGGTCACAGCTGGAGGTGGAAACACAAAGAAACAAAAAGGGATATTATTCTAATGTACCATGTAATGACTTAAAAGATGTGGAAGCGCACACTGAAAGAGTAATGGCTCTTTCTTTGTGTCTTTGACTTTAAGGTTCAGGGCCTTTTAAAATGAAATTTCCACAGATTCAAAATTTTTCTTGAATAGGAAAAATCTTTAACATTAAAAGCACTCTGCTGTTGCATCTGAAAGGGGTCCAGCATAACCACACCGCTCTATTGTATTTGTCACATTTAAGTTTTCAGCAAATTATACCTCTGATCAGATTTTAAATTGTTCCTAGGTGGGAGCGAGAGTGTGAATGTGTCTCATTTGTCTTTATGCAACCCTGTGATGGACTGGTGCCTTGTCCTCTGTGTCCCCCACTTCTTGCACTGAGGACAAATACAACCTAAAGTTATGTTATACAAGAATATTTTCTTGTTTTTCTGTACAGTATTTCAGAGTTGGTCAACCTAAATATTATGAGTAGCGCTGTTTTACAATTAAAAATAAATCTTTTTAATTTTATAAATTACTCCACTGAGTACCGAAATTCACATCCTGATATTTTAAGTACCATAATCTCACAGAAATCATAAACGCCTTTAAGAAAAGTGTGAGGCTCCACTACAAAGAGGAGATGGAGGATGAGATACCTTAAAGAGCTTCAACCTGCTGATCTCCAGAAGACAAAAGAGAAGCAAACGTGCTGCGGCATGATGGGAACAACATGGATGGTTTGACATGGAATTAAAAGCATCCTCTGTGGGAAACATAATCGCAGCTGTGTGCTCTCTGTGTACTGCATCAGGAGCCCATCTCTTCTTGCTTATTTAGAAAATCATCCAATTAGAGCTGCGGTAATACTGAAAAACAGTTTTCAAGGTCTTCTTGGTTTATGAAATGTTTTGAATGATTTACAAAACTGGACATTGTTAGATAGGAGTGGTCTGTTACTGATTTTTTTTTTTTTTTTAATGCAGCTTTTATGGCCTTTCAATCAGCAAAAGTCCAGTTTAGGGTTGACTTAAAGTTCAGAATTTTATTTTCCTCTGCTGAGGTGGGGAGTAGACAGGAAATACTGGAGACTTTTAGGGCTTGTTGAAACACAGACACAGACAGACACCCACATTTGCGTCCTAATTTAGTTTTATCAGTCCTTCCAGGATCCTCCCTGATCTGTCATTGACGTATTGATTTTATGTTGCTCTGCCCACTTTTGCCTTCCACTTCAAACCAAAACTGTACTGGAACTTCTGGCTCACATCCTTTGCACACTTACATCAGTGTGAAGACATCTGAAGTAATCAGGTGGTTTTACAGCTTAACATCAATCAGATTTTGTGACTGGAAGGAAAAATTGTCTGAGATCACCCGTTTTAACTACGCTTTGCTGTGTCTCTTCATGTAGATGCCTCAGCAATAAAAACCACTGTATTAAACTGTGACTGTATAAATATAATCAGCATCAATCTTTAACAGCAGACTTGTAACAGGGACTTTGAAACTTACGATTGTAATTTGCAGTTGTAGGAATTGGCGCTATTTTTTTCTTTTTTTTTTTCACATGAATCATCTTAACAGTAACAAAATGAAGGTGTGAGCATGTTGGATCACAATATACTGCAAGCAGGGATTAATGAGAATGAGAAATTTAAAAAAGAAAAAGTTGCACAAGTTGCAGCAAATCAACAGTACTGTGTGGAAGGCCTCAAAGGCAGATCTGAAAGCAGATTAGAATAAAAAAATGATCTTTTTAAAAAGCCCAAACAAACCAAAGTAGCTTCAGGGTATTTTTTTTTACTTGAATGAGACAAACTGTTGCAGCATGAGGCCACACACACCTCAAAGCTTTTAAAGAAGCAGACTTCGCCCGAAGACTAGTTGAGACCAGAGACTGCTGCCCGTCTTAACCCAGAATCATTTCACAACAACACCGTTTTTTAATGAGCGCTTTTACTAAAACTGACATCGAGACAAGTTCTCAGAAACTTTGTCACATCACGCTGAGATACGATGAAAGGCTTTAAAAAACTACCTGTCATAACTTTATTTGTGCCATCGTCATAAAAAAAGACCATTTGAGATGCAGGTCCTGTAATTTAAATCAAATAATTAATTTGTTTTCAATAATTTAAATAACAAGTTAGAATTTATATAAAACAAATAGGATGCATCTCCAATAAAGTTGAATTATTTTGTGTATATTTTGAATTTAGGAACACTGAGAACTTTATTCACACATGCTCAACTAAGCATTAAAAATGTATTTGTCTGTGTTGTTCTCAGCTAACAATAAACTGTATTTAAACCAAAAAATATATATATCAGTGCTAGTTTTCCTTTGTCATCCTAGTGCTCTTAATTTATCCAAGAATGGGACTTTTTGAAAAATTGCAGAGAGGTTTTCTGTTTTTATTTGAAGATTATGTTCTGCCTTTTTTACTTAACTTCTATTCATTCAGAACACAAACACACACACACACACACACACACACACACTGACATAAATGTCTTGGACTTTGTTTGAGTACAAGGTTTAACAGAGGTGGATTTTCTGAATTCCTGTGAAACATTAGCAGTGCCTGGCTGGCTGGCCCGGCTCATATTTCTTATACACCTGTCAGGAAATACGATAAATTCCACAAGATCAGGCTGCAGGAGTCGGATTCAGCCAAAAGCAGGGGTCTGCAACCTTTAGCCTTCTAAAGCAGCTCCTTGTAACTTTGACTAAAAATGACAAACTTGTATAATACTTAAATTTAAATTAACAGTAGTAATGGGCACTTTTAATATTCTCATCTCGATGTTTGCAGTTTATGTTTGGTATTTTTGAAGCAGAACTATTTTTTATGTTCACTGTTTTTTTCAGAATTTTTCCACAAATTAGTTAAATAAGGAGTTTTGTACAAATTAAAATAATACATTTGCACAGAATGAAACAAGTTGTTTTGCGTAATTTTCTTCTACAGAACTAATAAATAGTTTTTTCTTTTTGCCTAACATTTTAAAAAACTGAAAATCTAAATGTCACAGTGCAACATAAACCAGTAATTTTTGCAGTACATAAACTAATGAAACTATATAAATTGTTTCATCTTAATTTTAAGGATCAAGTTAATTTTACAGTTTATTTTTCTGTTAGGAAAGATGGTAAAAAAAATGGCTTTTTCAAATGTAAATGCTGCAAACCACTTCTAAAGAAAATGTAAGAAGGGCCAGCAGTAACATGAGGGCAAACCTGTGGACTGTAGATAGAGATCAAACACACCCTGGTCAAACAGCAGGAGGTGCAACAATGAAACTGAACCAGTAAATGCAGATATGAGTGAATTAAAAGGACATTTTAGTCTGACAGAATTATTTTTTTTAAATGCCTTCTGGTTGTGTTGAAGTTAGAATCATCCACCAATGGATCTGACCTCAATTTATAAGTGTTACTTTACACAACAGGTTCATTCACAAGTCAAATAACCTGCACAGCCAAGGGGCCATAAAATCTGCCGTGCACTGAAATCTTCTGACTCAGGTACTTATTGCAAAGTCATGAAGAAATAATTCACAAAGTAAAAAACAAAATCAGTTTCTTTTCTAACATCAATGATGAATTTGTCCTTCCATTTAAAACTTGTAAGTAAAATTTGTGACTGGCTGCCAAATACCACGTGTGTTTGTTTACTTGCAGAAACGGCTGAAAATAGGTCATTAATGGCAACATGAGGTCCAACATTTTTGATGTTTCGGTGTGTTTTTTTGCTCAGGTTTGTTGAGTAAAATATGCAGATAAAATTGCTTTGTTTACATTGAGTGCAGACCTGCATTTCAGAGCTGCATATCATTATATCTGGAAAACGAATGGAGTAGCATCATTTAATATAGTTCAGGACCTTTTGTGTTTGATTTCATAGTTTGCAATGAGTACCTTTATTTATTTATATATGAGCCTTTATTTAACTTTAATTAGAAGACACAAACAAAGTTTCTAAGTGAAGATGAAATGTACATTTTTTAGGCATCAGAGAAATAAATCAGTTCAGTAAAGTTGTAATTAAAAAATAAGGCACTGGTGGATTCTTTTTCTCTCTTAATTAACTTTTTGAACTACAGTTTGTTTTGTAATACTTAAGTTTTTTATTATCATACAGGTTGGGGCTGGTGGAAAATATTCTCATTGATCGAGACAGATAGAAGCACCGCTCAGATATGACATTGTCTCTGTCTAAACATGCAGCTTTCATCTCAGCTCATAATTTAGCCTCAGTTTTAATTACCGACTGACTTTGTGTTTTGAAACAGACCACACATGTGAAGAATGTTGCCGAATGTGTGCCAACATCAAAACCCTTCCGTCTGACTTGAGTGACCATGCACAAACTGTTTTGCTCTATTTATTTAAGATAATGCTGTTTAATTTTACAAAAACATAAAAGCTAAACAAGGTTGCGAGTGTTGAAGCTCTAAAACTACTACTCTGTGCTCTATGACTGACAACTGATAACTACTGATAAGTATTTAACAGAACATCTTGAAAAAGGACCAGACTATCCCTTTAAAGTAAAAAGAAAGTCTAGTTTTCCAACATAAAGTGAGCTGGCTGGCCCGAGTGTGATTACAGTGTAGCACGTGTCAATGAAACAAACAGGAAAAATCAGAGAAAAACACACCCTAAGGCAGGAATGCAGGTACAGAGAGGAAAATGTTATTCATTAGAGCAAAGAATTCCAGGTGTCCGAGGGCTGGACAACAATGACGCAGTTACACCCCTGAGCTCTTCAGATATGCATAGAGTACATGTGACAGCAGACATGTGCACTAATGGCCTTTAACGAGCTGCATGAGCACACTGTTGGTCCTCAATCAATGCTTTTCAGAAAAAAAACTGAACATACCATGATTGTTTTTTATACAGTATATAACAGTTTTCTCCATAAAAAGTTGGAATTTTAAGTTGAAGTTGACAACTTGGGAAATTAGAATTACAATTTCTCATTGCTAGAATGTCTTGCTGCTTCATGAAAGTAGCTTTCCTTCAGGGAATCCATATCACCTGTTGCCTTGCATGCCAAAGTTTTATTTGTGCAACGGGTATGTGAAGGGGGTGACTCCCAGCTACTACCACACCAAATGTTAGCTTAATATTTCTAAAAAAGGCTGAGTTACAGCCATTTTAGTGTTTGCTAAGATTGATTATGTCAGGGGGGAGGGATGGGAAGGAGGCGAACCCAGAGTGAAGATTCATTTTGTAGCGAAGATAGAACTAATTTATTTTAAAATAAACAAAAACCAAACAGAGAATAGGGGCAGGCAGGTAACAAAGGACAATGAACCAGCGGGGTGCGGTAGTGATGACCAGGTTTTTAAAACAGAGGAGGTGGTTGGAAAGTGGGCACAGGTGGAAGATAATCAAGGCTTGGGGCAGGTGTAGATGTTCAGTGCTTCATGAGATATTTTGCTAAGACAACCACGCCACACACAGAGGCTCACAGACACATAGAGGCAATTACATGATCGCCCGCCTTTCATGGCAGCGAACGATAAACAGAATTCATAACACGACAGGAAATTATTTTCAGCTACTCTGAAACGTGTTTTTAACTATTCTCTTTTTTGGACACTTCCATTCTTGAGAGACCTTTAAATTTGTTGAAACTTCAACTTTGTCTAGGTCAGATTCTATATCCCAGATGTAAAATTTATCTGTAAAAAATAACATTAATATTAGCTTTTAACTCACAGATTTAGTGAAGAACGTGTACTTTTCACAACCTGGGTAGTTTAATCCATTTAAATCCAACTCAACCCCACTATAATTATGATTCACAGTTTCTGGCACACAAACAGATCCTGTTTCCAGTTAATGATCAGCAGAAAGACTGACCCAGATACACGAGTGCAGGTGACTCTGAAAAGGCGATGCACAAGGAATCAGTCGACATTTTTTTATGTAGGTGGGTGGGTAAAAATACAGCAAAAAATATTCTCTTCAACTTCGATACCATCACTTAGCATAAACAAAGACGGACACTGACAAAATGGAAATCTGTATGTGTGTGGCCTTCTTCTAACTCACACGCTGATCATGCTCATTCATTAACCCTGCATGGACCCCTTCTATCCCTGATCCTCTTTTCCTGCGATTACTCCATCCTTTACTTCACATTCCACAAATACCCCAGATTCTGAGAGTTTCTAAATCCTGCAAATGGACCTGATTGGCCTAAGCTTCATTGACCACGAGAGGTTTAAAATCGTGAGTTGGATGAAGGCGTTCTGCTCGTAGAAAGCTGAAACAGTGCAGCAACTGTCAAAACAAAACAGCAGGTGTAATTGTGTTGTCATGATTTGGCAATTTCTGGGTAAAAGTGGACAGAAGATTCATCCAGGCATTGCATCACTTTCTGTTTATAACAGAATTATTTTGGTAAGAGTAAACAAAAAATGCATGGAGGGCCTGAATCAGGGGTAAAAAAATCTAGAAATAAAATAATAAATTTAAAAGGAGCACAATGTGGTCTTCTCACCTATCGTGATCTTGCTGTTAAATGTTCACATTACATGCCAGAAGGGGAAATATCCCCTAAAACTGTTATATTATAGGACTGAAATGATCAACTCTGAACATTATTAAGAAACTCTTAAATAAATAACACAAACCTCAGCTTATTTGTTCCTTACTAAAGAAGAGGTTGCACATGAGTTTGTCAGTGCTAAGCACAAACAGTCTTAAAGTTCTGCATAACAAAACACAAAAACAACCAAACATTAGTAAATAGCTGGATCTCATGTAGCTTCAGGGTCGGTAAAACTCTCAACAGGATAGATCCAAATTCATCTTTTATTTGGATAAATACATCATCACAATCACCTCACAATCCAGTCACTTCAGTGGAGATTCATTTGCAAGTTCCATCCCTTTTTTTTGTTTTAGAATTTTAGAATAAGTAACAATTTAAAAACAAACCTAATCAGAAAAAAAATCAAACAGATGTCTGAACTCTACTCACCCAGCATGAGGAGGCTCAGGTGCAGCGTCATGGTGGACATCTGGACAGCTGGACAATTGGACACCAGGCCGTCTCTCTGGCTGCAGAGCACAAATTAAAATAAATAAATAAATAAATAATACAGACAAACTCTACTTTTGCTATTCTTTCTTAAACTTGTCAGCAACCTTTCTGCAAACATTTACAGGCTGAGATCGTCAACCACTGTGTTTTAGTCTATGTAACAAAAAAACTCAAAGTGCTGCAGAAATACAAATACAAAATGGGTAAAAACTTTTATTTAACTTGCTCACTAATCCAGGTTTGCAAATTATCTCAGTACCCACTGGACCAATTTTAATGAAACTTTCAGAAAGTAATCATTTGATTTTCATCTACAACTGATTAAATTTTGGAGTCACCCCAATTCAGGATGGCTGCCACATCCAACTGATTTTAAAAAACACAACAATGGCTCTAATGAATATTAAGCTTAAATTTGGTGTGGTAGAAGCTTAGAGTTATTCTCAACACATAAAATGCATTAAGTTATTTTCAAGGTTTACCAAAACTCTGACATTTCTTAACATAAGATGATCCTAGTCTAAAACAGTGGTATAAAAGGCAGAAGGTGATATGAATTTCTTCAAGGAATTATACGTCTTTAATTTATACTGCATTAGAAATTCAAAATGAACAGGCATTTCATAATTGTGACAGCCCTACATTAGCTTAGATAAGGTAGAATAGCAAGGCCACTCCTATTTGACCACTATAACTTGTGTGCACAGGGCCCCTCATTTACCAATCTGTAACTTATGTGTCAGAGGAAGGATGTAAAAAGAATCAGGAAGCTCCTTTGCCACTGAGAACATTATGATGTTTCCACATTCCTACAGAAACTTCAAATAAATCTGTTCAGACCAGAAGATGATAGTCAATTAATTTAATATTTTTATAATTTTATGTTACAAGCCACTTGCTGAGGAACTGAAGGTTAAATAAAACTGCCACACCGTTGTTAAAGTTTAACAGCTACATAGTTAAAAGAGTTTACAGTTTAGCTACAAGTGACCTACATGGGTGGTAACAGCACAAGGTCACATTTTAATCAAGAGTCTGCAACAGAGCACAGAACAAGAAGAAAAAACAGAAAGTTTAGCTGATCAGAATGCAGTGACAGCAATAATTCGGATAAATCCAACAAAGTGAGGCCAGCTTTGTACTCACACAGCCCCGGGTCCCCTCCCTCTGCACTGCGTGGTCACAAATGCTCACTCTGCCTCTGTGTTGGCCACCTTCTCCTGGTGGTGCGCAGACTCCCGTGTACCAGTGCACGTGTGCGAGCTCCAAACCAGCATTTACGCGTGCATGAACATGAGCATTAGCGGGGAGTTTGTGCGCCAGAATGTGTAAAACAAACTTGAGAGCGTAACTGATGGCAGCAATGTAAAAACAGAGGTAGCAGCGTGGGCCAATAGGAGCGTCGTGAGCACAGGACCCTGTGGGTTCCTCTCCTCCCTCTGTATCACCCTCCCTCGCTCCCTCTGGCTTGTCACTGGGGCTCTGGGGTGAATGGGCAGCTATTCTTATTCTAATTGCTCTGTCACTCTGTGAGCCAGCGCCTGAAAGAGGGGAACGGTCTCCAGGCTTTTGGAATGCACCACCCCTTTTCTTTTGGACGTTGAGGGAGAGAGAGAGGCAGAGGAGGCCGGAGGAAGAGAAAGAGAGGGAACGTTAAAGGAAGAACAGGGAGAAGAGAGAAATAATTTTGTCAAAAACAGTAAAAGCAGTAAGAAAGGAGGGTAGAAAACCTTTTTTTTTTCCTATAGTAATCCTCTATATGGATTGTGAGCTAATCAAGTGATTTTTTGATTGATTTTACTTAAGAAAATTAATTTATTTGAAAATTCTAACTGAATTTCTGTGTCTAAAGGCAGACAACATGTCAACATTCATGTGTGGCAAACAACTTGTTACAAATACAAACGTGGCAGATTATATCTGACAACATTTGGAGAAACAGATGAAGAAATTCCCTTCAAAATTATTTAAATAGTAAAAAAAATTGTCCATAAGACAGGTGTTGAACTTAGTTCAGTGCTAATCAAAATTCCCTTCCTTTCTAGGCATTACTGAACAGAACAACTGTTTTAAAAGAAATCTTTGTACTTGGACCAAACATATATATTGTTATTGTTACACTGTTGGGCGTTTTAATGTTTTTTTATTATTTTATCTTTTATTTATTTTATCTTGAGGCTAAATATTTGAATGTGTGAAAGATTGGAAAGCAGCAAACATTCAATCATATAAAAGTAAAAATAATTTTTATCTGCATGCACACTTGCAAAATGTCCATATTTTACAGTTATATTGACGTAAATTGCAGCTCTTATTGTAATGGCTACAAAATGTCAGGGTTACAATTTATGTTTGTAAATTCTTTTTTTTGTCTATACAAGTGACCCTGTTCCAAGAGATTAGAAGATTATAGAACTGTATGCACCCATGACTCATATGATTTCTATTTCTTAGAATGTATTTACTGATTTTTTTTTTTGGTTAAACTTGTTTTAGTTACAATTAAGTTTATTTTTCATCAGTATTCCAAAGTTCTCCAACTCACCCAAGGCTGCAGGAAGATTTTTGCACAAGCTGAAATAAAAATCCGTTTGATGGAACCACAACTAATTCAACTACTGAAGCTGGTGGTCTTGATTTTGTTATCTAACTTACTCCCAGAAAAAAAATGTATATCTATAAATACAGATTCGGTTGTGACAACACACAGAATCAAGTGTGCAGAAAGTTAAACAAGGAACTCGTGTTCATTTATGTATTTATACTAAAATAAGAGATATGAGAAATCCACTGAGCAAGAAACAAGAAAAAAAATGGCTGTCAAGTTCAATTCCATTCAAAAAAAACGCAAGACAGTCCTGACGAGATGAATGGATTAGACAAGAAAAAGAAAAACCATAGGTGCATGCTTGTTCCTGTGTGCAAGCGATACATCTATGTGTGATGTGCAGATCATGTGCATGCATGTGTGACTGAGCAAATAAAATGAAAAACGGGAGGGGAGAACAAAGCAGCTGCCACATTCTGAGCTCTGTTAAAATGACCTTTGACATCTGCTAAAGCAGAACATAGAGAGGCTCAAAGTGTCACACAGGAAACAAGACGAGCTGCTGGTGATAGCTTTTTGTAATGAAGGTTTTACAAAAATATTAAAGCAAAAACGTTGTTCTTGCTCATTAGTTGTCTGAATGCTGATACTGTTGTATACTTTGTGTGTTTTTATAGCTTTTCATACTGTATATCAAAACGTTCAGCTCATTCAGGAGATGGGTGCAATGACTTTTGGGTTTCGTGACTTTTATACTTGACAAAATATTTGACAAGTTGAAGATGCTGAGGTTCTCCTTGGGAGGGACGAGGATGGACAGGATTAGGAATGAGGTCATCAGAGATACAGAACAGGTTGAAGGACTGGGAGATAAAGTTAGAGAGGCATGTGCAGAGGAGAGACAAAGAGGACATATATGGATGCAGTTAGAGAGGACACGGAGGGTGTTGGACACAGGGGACAGAGTCAGATGGAAGAGGATGACTCGCTGTGGAGACCCCTGAAAAGGGAACAGCCGACAGAAAAGGCACTTGTCAAAATATTTAACTTTATTTACAAGTACTTTCCCATAAAAATACACTGAGATCTCTTTGATTCCATCAAAGACAGTTCTTTTTGTAATCTGCTTTAGCGTACTGGCTCTGTTTTTGTCTTTTTATGCTAATTTTAGCTTTTAGCTACCCTTTTGCTGCTTTAAGCTATCCTCTTGCTACTTTAACTTTTAACTAGTCTTTTCCTACTTTTCTCCAAGCCTTTTATTACTTTTAGCTAACCTTCAGTTGCTTTTAGCATGCATTTTACTGGCATTTTACTGGCTCTGTTTCCTTTCCTAAGGAGCTTCAGCTCCTTAAGTAAATTTCAGCAAAGTCTATCAGCACTCAGCATGAAATCGTTAATTTTGTGAATGAAATACATATTTGCAAGTGTCCAGATTGTAAAAACCAAACTAAGCCATCTAACCATCTATCTGGTTTCTTTACACACTTGTTCTTGTTGAAGGTAGCTCCCTCTTCCC
Organism: Kryptolebias marmoratus; assembly: GCF_001649575.2. Lineage (NCBI taxonomy): Eukaryota > Metazoa > Chordata > Actinopteri > Cyprinodontiformes > Rivulidae > Kryptolebias > Kryptolebias marmoratus. The sequence continues at coordinate 27,191,573 of NC_051437.1, forward strand.
AGGGATCAGTGGGTGAAAGGTAAACCAGACAGACTGTCATTCATGCTCACATTGAGTGATAATTGTGTTACCAATTAATCAAATATGTACGTTTTTAGATTGGGAAACCAGAGTACCCAAAGAAAACCCACACATGCACAAGAAGAACATGTATTCAGAAAGGTCCCAGCTTGGGATTGAACCTGTGATCATCTTGCTGCAAGGCAATAGCATTCACTAACTGTGGCACCATTTGGTTGTAAGCCATTGTTAAAATGAAAAGCAAAAAGAGTTATGATGTTAGTTAGAGGGGCATCAAGTTTCAGTCTGAGACCTTGAGCAAGCACACACCACAGTACACACAATCACTGCAATGAGATAAGGACAAACCTGACAAAGGTTCAGTGCCACCACCATAACTCTTGCATCTGCAGAGCAGTCAGACAAAGCAGAGTAATCTCAAGACACTAACCCAAACAAGCCAAAGGTACCATATTGTATCTCTGAACACCATAACATGAAAGGCCTGGCCTCTGGGGGCCTCTCTGAGTTTGTGTATACATAAATGGAAGGGCTTGAGATTTAGCTGCTGAATATATTGTCAGTACACTGTAGCTTGAGAAACGGTTATAGTAAAGTACAACAAGCCTGGGCAAGAACCTGGATCAGATCTTCTAGGTGAGATCATAGTGGAAGTTTGTCCTCTATATACAGCCAGATGAATCATCAATGCTATCTCTACTTCTAACATCAAAACCAGTCGCTGTGATTAATGAACTCAAGTACCTTTAAGGTTTGGACAGAACCCAAGTATTATGATTTTTAGAAATCAAAAGAGGTCTGAAACACTGCTTTGTTTTTTGTTTTTGTTTTTGCTTTTTTCTAACAGATATTGTTTTGTGGTTCAGAACCAGACACACACCACCAGTTGTCATATTTTTCTGGGTGGATAGCTATCCAGTTTCTGTACCCACTTTGGCCATTTCAGAATAGTAATGTAGGAGTGGCGGGTCGCCTATCTCAGCAGAGAGGAAGTGTACTTCCTGAACAGGACAGCAGTCAAAAACAAGGAATATTCTTATTTTTAAGGTCAATTAGAATCACTAATTTACCTAACTTTGGAGGTGGGAGGAAACCTGAGAATCAAAAATAAATAAATGTGCATGTAATAAAGTAAGTAAATTAATAAAAATTCATGTGAAGTTAATTTAAAATGGTTGTAAATGGAATTTAGAGTGATTAAATATATTTTAAAAATGATGCATTGGAGGTTTTACCTCACTGTACCTTCTAGGTGGGTGTAGGGGTACTAACTTCTGGACCACCCCTCCCCCATTTTTAAAATAAAACTTAAAATTTCAGTGCTAAATTAATATATACTACTTAAAGTTTAGAATGATTATATTTATTGATCCAACAAAAAAGTAAAATATACCGCACTGTAACTGTGTCTCTTCTGTTTTCTCATCTTTGTAAAGCCCTTTTACATCTTCTCTTTAATTTACATGACAAAATAAAAAGGAGCCGACCACCCAAACACAACATCTCCAGACAAAAAAGATCAGTTTATCCATAGCGCCAACAAGTAAAACACTTTCCTTCAAACATCTTTCTAATCCTCTGCACACATCACCTGATCATTTCCCCCTGAGCCAAAGGAAATCTCATAATGCTGTTTCAATGGGTGCTTAATTCTGCTGGCATCTCACAGTCAAAAAAAAGATTACTGCAAAAGAAAATTCAAGGTTAAAGAGAAAGAGTTGACTCTCCATATGCATGGTGCATGTCACGTTGCACAAATCTGGAAGTTGATACTAACCAGCCAAAAACAACACAGAAATGTCACACACAACTGGTACTGACTCTAGTTTTTTTTTTTTGCATGCACCACTATTTATGGCATGGTAAACGGCAAGCATATCTTATTATATATTTCATTGTTTTTCAGTCAAACTTGCCAGTACACATAGTATGTTAGTTATAATGGCTGCAGTTTAGACATGATATTGAAAACAACATCTATAAAAGTTTTATTTTACAAACATCACCAAAATAGAAAATATTGTGTGCACTTGCCAGCACTTTAACAGGTTAGTTGTATAAAACATACCATACATACATGCCAAACAGTGATGAAATGATAGTTAAATTATTGATAAACAAAGAGCACAAGTTTCAGCTCAAACATTTTAAAAAGTTTTACAAAAGTTTTAAAGGTTTTATTTGGCTCAGATATGGTTTTATTTTTATTTAGAGCAGGTGAAGAGAAAAAAATTGCTGCTGTTAATTACTGTATGTCTAACTTCAGAGAAGGAATGCTTGGATAAAGCTGTTTTATATTTATTTGATAAAACAGTCTGTCAGATTCGTTGATACATCTGATCAGTTCGGAATTGAGCCATGCTGAAACTAAAAAGTGTCTTCAAACCTGACAAAGTCAAACTGGCTTAAAAATATGTTACAGAAATAGACAATACGATCATTTAGGCTTAGCATGAAACTGTTTGTTAGTCATCAAATGAAGAGACAACATGGAGTGGGTCAGATGTGCTAAAGAAACACAAACGAGCAAAGTTTAAGCAAGCACAACATAATGACATCACTGTGCACCAGATCAACCAGAAATACAGTCTGGCTGTTTAGGGTTTAAATGTTTTATCACAAAAAATAATCTAAACTCAGACAGACACACCTGCGTAGCTGACAGAAAGGCTTCCAAGCCTTTGAGGTGATTAAATTCAAAGCAGATGCTCACCAACAAACACTTTCACCTCGTTCATGTTAGGACTAGAAAGAGAAAAAGGTGGAGATGAATGGGTGATTCTGAGGTGGCTCAGCCTTAACACATGTAGAGAAAATCAGAAAAATCATCCAGAAAACTACAGCACATTTTTTAAACTTCCCTCAAAGACATGAACTAATCAAACAAAAGAGAAAACACGATGAGTTTAGGGGCCTGGATTTTAGTAGAGAAATGTGTTTGAACAAGTTCTCCTTTCATGGCCTTTGGCACATTCTAAAACTACTGTTCCACCTGATATACTGTTTTTACTTAACATATGTTTTACCAGGCTAAACCTGTCAAAATTAATGTAAAGAAAAATTAGGCCTCTTGTAAATGCCAACCCAAGCAGTCGTTACACCCTGAACACTGGCTGATTGTGTAATGAAATCCTTTGATTTACTGATAGTGTCACTATAAGGTCTGTAGGCTGCACAGTGATGCCTGACTACCTTGCAGCAGTAGGCCACAAGACAGCTAAGATGCAGTAAAATATCTTGTTCATTTAAGCACAGAACCTTCCTACACTTGCTTTAAGTTTCTTCTTCTTTTGGCTACTTCTTCTAGGGTTGGCATGACAGATAATGTACCTCCATTTCATCCGATCCTAGCATCCTCCTCTGTCACACCAAGCCTCCTTCTCTACATTCATGAACCTCCATCCTTTGTTCCTCCTTTCTGGCAGCTCCATATTCAACATCTTTTGTCCAGTATAGCCACTATCCTTCTTCTGCACATGTCTAAGCCTCTTTAACTTTGTTTCTCTTCTCTCCAGAGCACATCTCCACTTCTACAGGCTCTCCCTACACTCACTACAGATCCCAACAACATCTGCAAAGATCATAATCCATGGTGGTTCTGTATGTCAACCTGTCCATCACCCCTGCAACAATAAGCACATTCACAAAACACTTCAAGTCAGGACTTTGACGTCTTCTTGCTGCCTCAGTATGATTTGTGATGGCATGAAGGGGTTGAGGCCAATCCACTCCGATGCACCTTTTTGCCACCAAGCGAGGTAGTAACAAACCCATAACGGTGGCCATGTGACAAGGTAAGCCAGATTCAAGGCTCAATAATGTGATGTAGCCATGACATACAGTCTGTGCAAACACCTGCTGCAGAATTAATGAACAATAGACAAATTTATAACCAAGGAGAAGATAGCTAATCACACAGACAAAAAGCACATGTTAGGTTAACTGGGAACTCTAAATTGTCTGTAGGTGAGTCAGAGCATGAACGGTTGTCTGTCTTGTTTGTCACTATGTGGCTCTGTGATGAATTTGCAAGCTGTTTAGGATGTACCCCGTCTCTCACACAATGACTGTTTAAGATAGGCACCAGCTCCCCCACAACCGAGCATGGAAAAGAGGGTAAAGGAGATAGATCAATGGATGGATGGAAGGAAGGAAGGAACGAAGGAACGAAGGAACGAAGCAACAAAGCAACAAAGCAACGAACGAATGAATGAAGGAAGGAAAGAATTGGTTGGTAGACCAGAATGTTTTTACTGGTGTGCAGATGTTGAGATCACAAATTGATTAGTAAAATAACCAGCATCTACTCAAGAAAACGAGCAGTTCTATAACATGTTAACCTATAAACCACCCAGGTTAGAGTTAATTTAAGCAGTCAGGTCACAAATTAAATCCTTGAGCTTATTAAAGACTTATTAAAGGCACTAAGCCTTTACCAGCATAGAAATCTGTGCCACATGTTAAAAAACCCAGTCAAGTTGATAAAAAACACAAGAAGGGTATCAGAAATAAAACTGAACATTAAATCAAATGTAGAGGTTGTTCTTAAAAGGAACAGTCAACATAAAAAATATAAACCCTAAAAATGTTAGACAGTAAATTGCTACTGCTTTTCTGCTAATCTGAATGTAATTAATCTCGTAGGAATGTGTTCAGGAGTGTCAGCAGCCTGCCTCTAAAATCCTCACAAAAAAAAAAAAAATACTTTGGCTTATCTGAGTGACGTCTGAGCTCCACATCTGCCTCACATTTCCTGGTGCACACATTTGTTTGCGCATGCACGAGTGTGATGCTCAGAGATGCCAGTTGCAGAGCTTGTCACTGCTTGCTCTGACTGGCATCTTGGCGATGGATTCAGAACTCCTTTCCTTGAGAAGGCAGGTGACAAAGTGCAAAGAGATGCTGTCTGAGCTACGGTAGCAGCTGATGATTGTTGCTGCTGCTGCTTTATCCACAGGCAGATAAAAACAGATGTTCAGTTCTGAGATTTTCATGCATCAGGGCATGATAAAATACAATTTTCACAGGTCTTAAAAGCTGATAAATGCAACCTCAAATTAAAGGCCTGGTGTTCCTTGAAAGAATGTACATCGCCCACAGCTTCTAAGGCAAGAGTTTGAGACTAAGATTAACCTTTTTGTTGAGGAATGATAAAGTTGTAGTCATTTATTGTAATGCACAATATCGTACAATGGTGCAAAGTATGTGTTGTGAATGACTAATACATTATTGCATAAAAAATAGCTTAATAACTGTTAAATTGACTGAATTATAGACATTTTTGTTTTAGCAAATGTCAATTAACTGTGATGGCCATCTTGAATTAGATTGGCTAAAGTTAAAGTTAAGGCTAAAGTTTAAGCTAAGATATCATGCTATTTGTAACACTTTTTATGTTTTCTTCTAAGGTAGAGCTGTGGTGGCCATCTTGATTGAGATTGGGGCCAAAAGTTAAAAAACTTGTAGAGGTATAGCCAATAATTATTTCCTGAGAGTTTCATTAAAATCTGTCCAGAGTTTCCTGAGATATTTGCTGAGATGAAGTTGTTTCCAAAAGTTAATGGCAAAGTTTTTAGCACAGATCTTCCCGATCAGTTACTATAAGTTAGGGGTTAATGTCAGCTACTACCACACCAGATTTCAACAAAATATCTGTAAAATTGGCTCTGGTTAGCTGCGGCAGCCATCTTGAGTCTGGTTGACTCTAAATGTTATTCAGTTGATTAGTTGATGAAAGTTTTATTCAAATCCAGTCTGTAATTCATGAGATATTTTGCTAATCATGCAGAAAGAACATGTAAAACTCAAGACTTAATAGTTTTTGGAACTGTTTTTAGCAAGACCAAAAACTAAACCCCAACCAGAACTATTAAATGCCTTTTCTTCTTGTTTGATGAATGGCAAATGGGCCACACTTTTAGTACACCACCTTTTTAGCCTCTGCAAAACACTTTACAATGTTTCTCATTCACTCTCTCACTCAGCCAGTGTTCTGTATTATATATTTTACACTCCATATGCAGCACTTTTAAATTCTCAGGGAAACACTGATAATCATATCACTTCTGCACGCTGCAGGTCCCGGAGTTTGAACCTCTGACCCTCCATTTGAAGGACAAACTTCCTTCCACTGGGCCAAGTTACTTTTTACAGAGTGCTTACGTTTCTGTGATTTACTGTTTTTTAATAAGTAACCGTCTGAAGGTAGTCGGTCAATGCCATTTCTTTAACTAGACAATAAATAGGCCTATCTAAGTACAACCAGTGTTAAGAGCTGCATCACGGCAGCAATAAACTAAAGATATTTTCTAATTATATCATACCCTGAAATAAACACCCTAAACTCAGACACATTAAAATATGGAGAACTGTCTTTGTTCCCTCCATTAAGAATCTTCATAAATGTGGTACTGTATGACTATTTCTTTCATTTGTTTATTTGTTTTTTTATTTTATTCTGACACCATGTTTATCACCCTTCTGTTGGCTTGCATGACTTTGCACTATGAACGTCCACAATGTCAGAGCAGGAACAACAACACAACTGTCAAATTACCTTTCTTATTTCATGCTCACCACCAGAATTATATTCAGTCGCTGCGCCAAACTTTAAGGCCTGTAGGTAGCAGCAGGCACGTATTAACCTTAGAATTAAGACACATGGCAACAAGAAAAAGTTTGAAACATTGCAGTTTTTTGTGCCTTATAAGGATATTATTTAATAAGCTAGCAGGCAGCCGCTCCTCATGTGTTCAGCCTGAGCAGCTGATCAGTGCATATCACTCATTTGTTTCCTGATTAGTCAAAAGCATAAAGAAAACATGAACGACTCACCTTTTCGGATGTTTTTCCCCCCTCTCTGTCACACAGGATATGCACACACACAGTCAGACTTTCTGGCTTCGGGTTTCCTTCTCACACGCACACGCACGCACGCGCTCACGTCCCGCGGCGGCCGCACGCCTGACTGAGCCCGGTCTCCGGTTCTGCAGCAGGGAGAGCCGCAGAGGACTCGGCCCCGCCTGGAGGAGGGCTTCCTGTCCCGGAAACCAGGCGCAGGTAGGGCTGCAGAGCTCAGCCCCACCCCGGTCAGACCGAGCCCACTGTGGAGAACTTTACCTGCAGAAATTCCACAGGTGTCGAGTTTACCTCCACCTCTTTCCTCTCAGAACACACTGAATGAAACTTTTTTTTTTTTTCATTCCGGGTGAACTTGAACGTGGTGTGAAAGTGCACAAACACAGAGATATTGTTTTATTTCTTTTTATTTCTTTAAATAGACATCCAAATAACACAAACAGTGCCGTATTAAACTAGGCATATGAGCTCTATATTTTTATTTCTAAAAAAATAATAAAATAAAGACACTCATTGCAAACTATGACATCTGAACTATATGAAACGGTTCACTTTGAATGAGTTTGCTTCAATAGTTTTCCAGATATATTGGTATGCAATTCTGAAATGCAGGTCCGCACTCAGTGTAAACATAGCTGACCCACATTAGGCTGGCTGGGTCAGGGGCCTGCGACCTGCAAAAATAACAAAATAAATAAATAAATAAAAATTTATGCAACACATGAATAAAACATTTGTGACAGAATGATGCTAATAATCACCATTCTGTTTTTTTATATATATATATATATATATATATATATATATATATATATATATATGACAGTCTCCATCAGCGAGCTCATTATGTGGTCAACTGATATCCTGCGTCCCCACCCAGCAGCTGCCTGCAACACTACAGCAGCCTCCACAACAGAAGGTTTCTGTAAGTTTCACTGTGTCAAATGTCTGCAAGTTTGTGTCCTCGACGCAGATTGATTAACTGAGTGGACCTACATGCCAAAATGCCAAGGGGTCAGTAAATAATCCAATCACTGACTATAATCTGGTCAAAAAATCATAAAAATAAAAAGCTGAAACTTTTCTGTAGGTTGCCTCACAGCTGATTCAAAAGCAGAGCTTACATCAGGGGTGTCCAATCCTGGTCCTGGAGGGCCACCATCCTGCAGGGTTTACTTGTTTCTCTGCTCCAACACACAAAAACAAGCATATTGTTCCTGCTTGTTGTTTGTTTCCTGTGATTTTGTGTTGGACCTGTGATGATGCAGCAACCTGTTCAGGGTGCACCCCGCTGCTAGTCGCTGACAGATGGAATAAGGTCCAGGTAAACCCCCCCACAACACACACACACACACACACACACACACACAACACACACACAACACACACACCTGAGCTGCTCAACAGGGCAAAGAAAGCAGAGCTGTTTATTTTTGATGGGAAACACGTGACAGTACTACACATGATAGTTACACTCCCAGGAAGCAAAAGATAATGTCTAAAAACATGATTTTTGTCAGTCTTGTTATTTAACGCCTGTTTTGGGGTAATTTTCCCCCCTTTTTTAATATCAGTACCCCTGCTTAAAAAACCATGGCACTGAAATAACCATAATTACACCAAAGTTTTACTCTATTTGAAAAACAAGCAAACAAACAAACAGATTATCTGTGGTATTGTTTATCATTTTGTGAACCGTGTTTAAATGATTAGCTTTCATTTGCATGAATTCTTTTCATTAAAACAAACAGAAAAAACTGTGGAATAAAAGGACAAAAAGACCTCTAAGTAGTCTTTCTCGTTTTTATTTACCATTCTTCATATAAAAACTCTATTTATTGCAGCCACCTGGATGTCTGAAAGCAAAGAGAACAACTAAAACATACATTTTACCTACTTTTAGACATGGCATTTGAACACATCTTTCTTTGGTAAATGAAAGTAATCCCCATCTACTTACACATAATGGAGGAAAGTCCCCCCTCCTCTCCTGTTGTTGACTAAATTTTAACATGACAGTCCCCTCTAGTGGTGAGTTTCGCTACACATGAACCAAAAATAAAGTTACCAAACTTTATTTTGTAACCAGTCTTCAACAACATACAAGCACAGCTGGTCCATAAGGGCAGGTAGAGAGCACATCCACTTAAAAAATAATTAAAAAAAAAAAAAAAAAATCTTTTTTTTATTTTTTCATAAGAAATATTGTAAATTACTTGTTTTACTATTGTGTTTTTCAGCTGTTTTGATTATCTTTCCCACTTTTTCCCTTATCTGCAGTTATGGGGCAGGACAGGTCACCACCTGTATTCTCAGTAGATTTATCATATCGACCTGGCAGCTCCAATGGAGTCTCACTTACAGAGAAATAAGTCTTCCCCATGTACACATTCTGCTGGTTTTAACTCATCAATATGGCCACTTAGCGAATGCAGGAGTAGCTTGGAGCATTGGAACCTGCTGTGTCCAACAGTGGAGAGTTTCTGTTTAAAAAATCCATTTGTGAGACTGAATTTAGAAGCTAAATTGTCAATGAGTAGCTTGGAGAAAACATTACTAAATACAGAAAACTAAAAACAGAGGGGAGATGGGTATTTTCTTCATCATAGTGGGCCTATTTTCTGTGTTTATCTAAACCTAAAGAAGATCCAATTGTAATAGTTGGGGCTTTAAAGCAAAATGGGTGAATATAGTAATTCCAACAGACCTTTTTCCCATTTTATCTTTAATAATCAAACTAGAATTTCAATACTGAAAGCTGTGTACCTGTCTGTCTGCATTAAAATAAAAATATTCCTGTTTCGGGCGAGGGTGGATGTGGGGGCATCCGCTTCTCTGATTTAAATATTAGACCGGACTGTTTTCATGAGACACAACCTCGATCTGCCAAAGGGAGAGGGAGAAAAAAAGGTGACAACTGTGTGCACAAAAAAAGAAAGAAAAAAAGAAATTAAATAAATATTAAACAACTTACATCCTGTCTTTTCCCATAGTAAATGTAACAGAAACTGTCAAATGTCTGGTTAGTGATTCAAGAAACAAATGTCTGCACCGGGAGTATAACATATACTGACAACATATAATTGTGTTTTAAAATTTTATAGACAAAATTACCATGCACTGTTTACAATTAATGTATCTGAAGATGCCTATAATGAGAAAAGTGACTTAAGCTAAAAAAAAAATGCTTGTGCTTGGTTTAAAGAGGGGAATCATTAACAAACATTAAAAAACAAACTCTTTTCCTTGAAGGAACAGATTAACGGGTATGAACAGGTGAGACATATAATAAAAATAGTATTTGACTGAAATAACTGCAATCACTATGCCAGCAGAAAATGATATGGTCAGAACCACGGAGTTTTAGTTACTAGGACTCCCTAATTATTAGTTGTAACTCTTTTTTTGATTTGTTTTCTGTTGCGTGATTAGTTCCGACTGTTATGTCTTTATAACTATTTAACAGTGTACCTATGGCGTTAGCTTTTAGGTGAATTTGATCCATTTGCTGAGTGTGTCAGAGCTCCACTCAGTGCATTTGTATGAATGCTTTCATTTTTGTTCAGTTTGTTGTACTCCGTATGACACCAATAGCAGAGTAAAAGTGTCCTGTGGTAGCAGCTGACAGTTCTTTCCAACACATGCTCCATTAACAGATCGTGCAAGATCATGCAACAAATGCACAGGACTGCATGTAATGGTATTTCCAAAGTTTGACCATTTCTCCTCAACATAAGATGATCTTAGTCTAAAACTCTGGTCTGAAAGGTGGCAGGGGAGATGCTTTCCTTCAAGGAATGCTTGGTCTTTAATTAAGTTAGGCTGAGTGATCCTGAATGCATTTTGTGACTTGTAAACAAATGACTACATTAATCTTTTTTTTTTGTCTTGGGGCACAAACGGTAATAAAATGGTAGCATCTACAGTTATTAGCTCAATAAAGATTCAGAAATTGTGCAGGCACCGGTCAATCAAAACCCCCAGCTGATCGCTTTTAATGGCAAGCCCACCTGTTGACAAGCTTCTCCACAGCCGACCAGCAGCCATCAGGCATTAGATGGGAGGTTGTCATGGGGATCTTCACAAACTGGTCACACATGGCAGTAATGAAAAGAAACCAGCTCTGTTCGGTGTATTGTGTTTGAGTTGGATCAGAGCACTAATTGAACCACACAAACTCACATGAACAGCAGGCATCTATGCCGCCTGCAACAAGTTTTCCAGTTTCTTTTCAGAGAAAATTCAAAAAATCAGAGGATTAATCTGCACATCCACTCCAAAGCCAGTACCAATGCTATGTCCAAACAAAACAAATGCAGAAAAGATGACCCAATTTCAACTACTTAATTATAAAACCCTAGAGGAAATTATAAGTCAATTAAGCTCCAGTTCCTGCTGTCTGGATGTGTTACCCACACATTTCTTTAAGAAGGTTTTGCCTGTCGTTGCTAATGATTTGATCCAAATAGTGAACTCAT
>NC_051437.1:27204293-27244090 GCF_001649575.2 Kryptolebias marmoratus
AAATTAGGGTTAGAGTGCGGGTTTTTGATGTTTGTCTCTTTCTTACTGTTTATTCATTGTCACATGCTGTTTTTATTTTGTTTTTTAATTATGTAAAGCACCTTGAAATGCCTTGCTGCTGAAATGTGCTATACAAATAAAATTTGATTGATTTGATTGATTTGATCTATACACTCACACATTCAGAACTTGCATTGCACTCTTGAAACTGTGCAAACCACATTTCCTCTGCTTGGTGAAATAAATTACATATCAACTTGCAGAAAATCACTTATAACGGTTTGACATGTATAGTAGGAATATAATGAGACAATTAATCAATGAGGCAGCATGAGACACGATACTAGGCTCAGGAAAACAAGCCAAGATGATATTTTAACAATATCTTTAAGAAAACAAGCTTTTGCCACACACCCCGACTGGTCTCTCTCCTGTCTGATTTCTCACGTCTTTTCAGACCTTAGAAGACAAACAAATTTATTTTCACAAGGGACCAACCAAATTTAAAATCCAAATGTTTTTTCAGTTTTTTTTTTAAATAAATACGTTTGCCATTTTTTTCAGGTGTCAGATGTCAAAATATTCATACAAAAATACACAATTATTGGTTTCAATATCTCGTTTATCAGTCAAAGCAAACAAGTACTGGAATTTCTTTTTAAATTAAAAGAATTTATTCATTTTGTCTTTGGTTTTTACTGATTTCTAATAAAACAGATTTCACCAAAGGCCATCAAAACAGCTAAAAGCAAACCTCACTGTGTTGAGGAACAGAATAAAGACATTACAGTGTACGACAGTAGAAGACAGTGGTCTACTTGATGCCTGCCACCATGTGGATCCACCAGTTGGCTTGGACGGTCCAGCCGAGCTCCTCGCACTGAGAGATCCGATGGAGGAAATGCTCCCTGGCCACGGCCTCGTTTTGTTCTTCCTGGAGTGCCTCCCTCAGGTATCGCATGTCCTCGGCAGCGCTCAGCTCTGGGATGCCCGTCAGCAGCATAAGGGAGAAAAGAGTGACCAGCAGGCGAGAGTGGGAGCGCAGCAGGAGGTACGCTTGGTTACAAGTGTCCTGATCAAGACAAGACAAGCAGAACAAGAATATATTGTAACAAATTATAAGATTTAGAATACAACAAAATGCATGTATACATTAATGGTTCATTCATGCTTGCATTATTCTTAACTCTACGAAGTCTTATTCATTATTTGTTAAATTACTCTGAACAGCTAATCAAAAGCCAAATAACCCATCGGATTTGTGTGTGTGTCGGTTATTGGGATGGCAGTAGTTCAGACTGGTTGCATGTTGAAAGACAGCATCCTAATTAGATTTTCACAACAAAATCTTACAGAAATACACCAGGAGTTAATTATAAAAACACGCACACACATTCTGTTTTTACTTACAGTAATGTAGCTTGTTCACAAACAAACAATAAAGTTTAATTCTGAGCTTTAAGGTGAAGCTTGTGGTGGATAATAGTCACACATAACACAATCACACCAATAAGGGACTTTTACCCTGAAGCGCTGAAAATAGAGGCTGTTTCGACCTTTGACCCTGCCCATCACATACAGGAAGTCAGGTGTGAGGACGAACGGCACACGCTCCCTGTTCACGCCAAGAAAATGCTTTCTGTTCCCCAGGATGTGGCCAAAGTCAATGTGGAACAGGTTTCCTGTGAGGGAGAAAACGCACAAACATGAGTGGTGACATGCTTTCTAAATACTCTTGCTCTTTTGTCAAAATTTAAACAGTCAGTAATAATGACTTAATGAATAACAGAAAGAGCATATGAACATCCATTCATTTTGAACAAGGAGCTGTGTTGCATACCTTGGTCTGTGATCATGATGTTGTCGTTGTGTCGGTCTCCTATGCCCAGTACGTAAGTGGCCACACAGTAACCTGCACAGGACTTCACAAACCTCTCGACGGTATTGTAGTGCTGCAGTAAAATAAAACCAAAACAGACTAATAATAATAATAATAGTCTTTAACGTAAAAATAACCAGTCAAGTCTCAGGCAGCGCCGTGATCTTTGTCTTTACTTTCTGTTTGAATGACTGGCCTAGTTTGCAACTTTTTATTAGTTTTTAATTTTACAGAAAGTCTTACTAAAAGCTTTTTTGTCAGCTTCCTAACATTATTTGTCTTCGTCAACATCAGGGCTACTCAGCTTTGTTGCATATTTTTTTAAAAAAAGGGGAATTCAAAAGCCTCAGGAGATAATCTGTAAAACTGTTTTGTCAACCACAACTTCGTCAAGGAAACGAACATTCAGCCTCTCACAGGTTTGACCTCAGAAAAAAGGCACTTTTGTTTAAATAATGTTCAAGCTGCTCGCTGGGATGCAACAATAACAATTATCGCTCGGCCTTCACCTTCGGCATAAGGGCAAAATAACTCCTCAGACAGAACATCCAACCAATCAGAGCAGACGAGGCTTTTGGAGACCCCCAATATAAAGTAATTAACCTGTATATGAGCGCATACAGCGTAAACATTTAAAAACAACTACTTTAAAACAGACAGAGAAATGTAGTGAGAACATTACAAAACTGGTTATTTAGTGGATCAGTTAAAAATACATATTTAGCACTGCTTCTGGCCTGAGAGCAGCTGCAAACACAATTATTACTCAGCTTGTTTTTTAGCCAACAACAAACCTTAAACTAGCAAGCTTTCTCCTGGAAAGTATCTTTTGTATGTTTTGTGCTTTTATTACTCACTATTTCCTGAAGAGGACCTTTGGATTTGAGCCACTCGAACAGAGCGTCATTTCTAAAGGCTCCCGTTGTTCCTCCATGGCTTCTTTGGACTGCAGCAATGGTCGCTGCATTCCTCACTATTTCAATCATGCCTTTAAAAAATAAATTAATCGAAAATTAATCAAAGGAACGTTTTCATTCAGCGTTTAAGGATTGCCTTGAAAACACATTACTTGTGAAGCTTTTATCGTGTTACTGAAAAAAAAGTCTGTTTTTTAGTGTAACAAAATCTGAACAAATTCAACAATTTCAAACACAAAGATCTGGATCTAAAGATGCCAAAACCAAGGTCAGTTCAGCTTCAATTGTAAGAAGAAAAAACAACAAAATAAGTAGCAATACATATTACAGCATGAATAAATGTACCTGGTACACCTAAATAAGTACCTAGTATGTACCAGGTATTACCTAGGTATGTAATGGGTACTTATCTAAGTAGGTACCAGGTAATACAACCACATTATACAACTTTTAATTAGTACTTGGCAGTATTAATTAGTATTTTAATTAGTACTTGGACCATGATATTACCTATGTTCTGCCCTGTGGAGATGCAGCCATATGGAATAAGATTAAGGTCCAGAGATTTTTCCTGCCAGATCGAGTCCATCACCACCAAAGTCTAAACAGAGACATACAATCTGAGGTATTACTTTACTCGAAAGTTATAATTTATTTAAGTGAGTTGAATAAAGAGCAAAACGATCTCTGTTACCTGAATGACCAGCATGTCCTGTCTGAGGTCGTCCCCCTCTTTAAAGATTATTCCGACGGGCGTGGTGGAGGTGGGTGACGGCATCGGGGAAAATTCCAGCCACAGAGGCTTCTTCTTCGAGGCCATGACCTTACATTTGTCCAGCTGGATCCAAAGAATTTCAAAAAAGCAAACTTATTTGTGTTACTATCTTTAAAAAGACCTCAAAACAGTTTTCAGGGGTGTCCAATCCTGGTCCTGGAGGGCCACTATCCTGCATGTTTTAGATGTTTCTCTGCTTTGACACACCTGATTTGAATGACTGAGTCATTAACAGGCTTCTGCAGAACTTGAAGACCTGCTGAAGAGCAGAGAAACATCTAAAACCTGCAGGATAGTGGCCCTCCAGGACCAGGATTGGACACCACTGGTTTAAATGAAACCATGTTAAATGTGCTTTTTGCAAACTACAAAATAAGCATAATAAAGGTTAACCTGGCCTATAACAAATGGTGCAGTTTGAGTTTACACCAGTAGTTTTCCAGATATATTTATAAGTAATTCTGAAATGTGGGTACGCAATCAATGTAAACAAAGAACTCAGCAGAATCCTCTGTAAAATCTTGTTAGTCTTGAGATTGACCTACATTGGGCTGGGTTGTAGTCTGTGTAGGTAAATAAATGTACATGTCAGCTGGCAGCTGTTCACAGATTTTGGACACTTTAACCATCAATAAGAGAATTTTGTTTTTACGGATTTAATCTCTTACTTTATGATTTATCTATTTATTTATTTTTATTTTGCCTGTCTTTGTGACTTTGCAACGAGTCTTTATAATGCCTTACAGAAAAACAGAAGGGGGAAAATGGATGTTTAAAGTTGAACACTTGAAAAAAAAATTAATTTGTGATTTTTCTTATTCTCTAAATAAGAGATGCTGTTTTTCCAAAGAAGACAAAGCGTTATAAAACATTAATAAAGCTTCCATAAAGTAAAAAGTATGCCATCATGAAAATCCAAAACACTTTATTTGCAAATACAAAAAAAAACATTGACCTACCAGGATTCTTCCAGCTTTGATGCGGGGGTCAAAGGGCAGCAGGAACTCGTTTGGTAGATTGTTTCTTAATAACAGCTCCTGTAGTTTAAGGGGAGCTAAAACAAAAACAATCAAGAGACATTTAACTGGATTAATTTAATTATTGGATGGAGTTACTGATTCAGGTTGGTGTCATTTGGTCACGAAGGTTCAATAACAAACATTTCCTGTATATATTTAATGTTACTTTATCAAGATGGCTCCTGAATACTCATTAAGTAGCACATCTCTATCAGTAATGTGTGAATGTGAAATGAATTGTGAATTTCACCAGATAAAAAATAGTCAACTGATTGATTTGCCAGATTAAATTTACTTAAGATTGTTTGAAAAAATCCTTCTTAGAAAGTAAAACTGACACTAATAATTTACCAGATGAACTATTTGTCTGCAAGTAATGAACTGACTAACTGAAATAACAGAGATAGTTGATAAGGTACATAATTGGAGAAGTGAGTCATCATAGGTATTTATTTTAATAAGAAAAAGAATAAAAACAATTTTTTTGTGAAATATAAGTATGGAACAATCTCTCTGTCTAGTACGCCTACTTTTATTATTGCAACTACGCTGAAAGTGAAAGACCGTTTATGATTTGTTAATGTTTTTTATTTTAGTTTTGGCTAATAAAGATTGGTTAGTAAAAAAAATACACAAACTACAGAATTAGTTGAATTAGTCACGCAACAGAATTGGATGCAACATTAAATCTGTGTTTGGTGCTGACTAAAAATAACAAAACGATAAACTGACTTTAATGTCTTCAAACTGACAAGAAAACCTTTGTATTAATGTCTAAGTTTTAAAGGCTTTAGTGCAGACATTGATGTCTTTTTGACATATTTTCAACCGGGTGATTGAAGTCTCCTATTCTGTTCTTGAAGAAGAGTTATTAACAGAAGTCAGATAGGTCATTTCGCTGCACTTGAAGATCTCACTTCACTTTGACGTTTTCAATTAAAGATACAATTTCTTCCTATCATTCCTTTTTTTTCTATAGAAGTCTGAATGAAATATTGCCAGTGCATAAATTCTCTTTTGTTCAAAAAAAGCGTTTTTATATCTAAAGCGGAATTGCATTTTTCAGACCAGGATCACTCAGCGGATACTTTTCAACCCAAGAGAACTGTTTTAATCAAGCCTCCTTAAAGGTACTCACTGCAAAGTATATAAAAAAACTGTAGTTTTAAAGATGTAGCCAATGCAATTCTGGAATGTGGGTCTGCACTCAGTGTAAACAAAACAGCTTGAGTCACACGACCGATCAATGTGGTTGGCTGTAACCTGTGTAGGCAAATAAACGGCGTATAATCTTGAAGAAGACGTTTCATTGGAAATATATGAGTGAATCTGATGCCAAACGCCAAAGATAAGAGAAAGGTTAAAAAAAAAGGCCAAAGCTATGAACATCTTAGGGATTTTATTCTTAACGTGTCAAAAAGGGGATCACTGTATCTCAGTGTCCCTGCGGAGTTTTTCTCACCTGTAGAAGGGAGATCAGTTTTGTCAGGGTAAAGTCTCTTGATGATGATGGAGACCTCCTTCAGGGCCTCCACTGCCTGCACCTGCAGGGTGAAGCTGTCAATCATGGCTTGACCACATCCCAGCAGGTAGGCCTCCAAAATCACAGCCATGCGCTGGCGGAAGTATGGGCACCCTGCCACCTCACTGCGCACATACCAGAAGAAGAAGTGGCCGATTCTCTTGCTCTGCAAGAGAAATGCCAAAAGTTATGTGTATGCAAAAAGTTGTGCTTCATAGGATTTTAAAAAGCAAATAAAATGTAAGCATGCACACACATGCAAAAGGAACCATTCTATAATTTTAATTAACTACAGACAATAACTGTTTGGTGTTTGCTGAGCTGAGGAAATTTCATACCAACAAACTATTGTTTTCACCTAGTTCACCACTATTATATTTATCCTAACAGCCGAATACTTTATGTAAAAGCATCATCTTCATCATTTTTTTATACCAAAGCTAATGCATAGAACACTAAATGTTTTACAACTCACCCGCAGAGCTCTTTGAATCAGGTATCGAGCCAGAAAACTATCATGGTAAGGTTCCACTTTCAAGGTCTGTAAAAGTAAACAAGATGATAGACAAACGTGGGTCAGTGTCACTCACTGATATGTTCACATTAAACTGGATGTATTTACACCCACGACAAGAGAATGTTTCTTACAGGCAGAGTGCAAACAAGTGAATCGGTATAATTAAATTCATCTCATTGCACAGATCCTGCAACACACTTGTTTTGTTTTTTATGAGTGGGAGAGAAAAGGAAGGGCCAAAGTTAACTGACAAGTAACAGTGAAGAATTTTACTTTCATTCAAAGAACAATGTTTACATAAGGGCTTAATAAAATTATTTTAACTAATTAAAAAGTATCATCAGAGACTTATTTGCTACTGCATTTTACCGCAGATCTTATTAAAAACAATACAAATTAATTGCCAAGCTTAATGGCAAGATTTCCATCAGCTGAATGCAGTCCGTATGGTTTTTATTTTCAGGTTAATAACACATACCTGCACCAGCTGCAGCAAATATTTCAGCACATCGTCATTGGACAGGATCTCCAGTCTCTGCACTGCTAGTCTTCTGACCGTCTCATCAGCAAAATCCATGCTCAACAGCTCCAGGGCCACAGTTACATCCAGTTCCCCTGGGTCCCAGTTTCCCAGTAACCAGTGGACGTCTTCAACCACCCTGCGGTTCATCCAATCGATATTGCGCAAGAAGTGGGGCAGGTTGGAGGCATATTGGACACTTTCCTCCCGGAACCTTTTGAGGCAAGCCCTCTTGGTGTTCCCGACTGGAGCTGGGGTTCTGAGGGTAACCATGTCGGTGTTTGGGACCTGAAGAGTATTCACTTGTGGAGAAAGAGACTCTGGACTGGATGCATTGGTCTCGGGTGAGGCAGAAAAGCAGGCAGTGGGTTTGTCTGGAAAAAGGTCAGAGGTGGGGTCACTAACAATGTCACCGTAGCTCAGGGTGTTTGGGAGAACCACTGGGAAGCTGTAGCGGTCTAAAAGGATGCTGATGGCCATAGACTCAGCAATGTTTAGGTTTGTAGCAGAGGACAACTTGTCTGCTTGGTAGGTGATGGCCTCATCCTCCTGGTCAGCGTAGGACCACATGTGCAGGGTGTGGGCGCCCTGGCTGAGAACGGATCTGCGGGGAAAAATCAGTGTCCCATTATGGTTGTTATTTAGAATTTCATGACTTATGTTTTTTTTTCTTCAGAAAAAAAAAACTCTTAACGAGCAACACTTATGTTGGCCACCTGCTGTTGAGAAAATAAAAAGTAAAATAACACACACCCCACAGAGACGTATGTACTCATTATACTGAGATTGCTTTCACATACTGTACACCTCAGAGGAAAAGAGAGAAGAAGGTGATTTTACATAAGGAACGAGACAAAAGCCAAGGTAAGTGAATCAGAAAGAAAAGGCTTTCCTCAAAAAAAAAGTCAGCTTTATGTGGGCAATTATATTCAGAAAGCAGTCACTAAGCAGTAACTTTTGATCCAAACCATAGTTTAGTTTGAAAAGTTACAAAAAAAAAGTTCCAAAAAAAACAACTGTTACAAGACTTAATCGTAAATTAGTAATAAAACTTACAAAAGAAGACTAAACTGTTTAAAATGAGGTTTTATTATTGACTTATTTAATTTCTGTGTGGATATTTATGCTGCTGTTTTGTTGTTTTATTTCTTCTCCCTTTTTGTTACTAAAACACCTAAAAACCGGTCACATTTCCAGTTATGTGACAAGTTTTCAGCAAGTCTTCATTTTTAAACCTTGGGCCTCAGTGAGATTGTCTGCATAAATAAAGGTGAATGATAATACAATGTTTGCAAAAGTGGTAATCTATTGAATTAAAACTCTTTGTGTGTCCAAACTTCCCTACTTACAATACAAACACTGATTTCCTCTATTGAAAAAAAAACAAACAAACAGCTTTTTGGCTAAGTTTTATATAGTGCTGATATTTAATAACACATAATCTCTTCCAGGCACAGAGAAAGAGTGCTGCAGATCTATTTAGCACATTCATGGATTCTTATAAAATAAATGAGACAAATATGTCGAACTGATAAGGTATATTTAAAGTACAAAGTGCTTAATGAATGAAAAATAAAAAAGATTTTCTGATGCACTACTGGATGTTAAAGTTTGTAAACTGACTTTAACAATTCTAAATTTGTAGGTTAAAGCTACCTATCTGTATCAAGAATGAGGGAATTTGGTTGTAAACTCACCTGTGATCTATGAGAAGAAGATTGACAAAGTAGAGCACCTTCTCTTTCCCTTTCTGAGCTTCTGTTGCTTTGTTGGCTGCAAACAACTGTGGCTTTGGGTCTCTGGTGATCGTTCCCTTTGAGTCTCGGGTTCCTGTTGGCTTTGAGTCCTTGGTTGTTGGAGACATGTCATTAGCACTTGCATTAATAGTAAGACTAAGCTTGACTCCACGTGGCAGGTCCCTGAGGAGAATATCAAAGTCCAGCCACTCGTTCCACAGCACCTCATCTGCAAAAGGTTTGGGAATGGAGGACACCGAGGAGAGGACCTTGCTACCATAAAGTATGGACGCTTCAACATAGACAGACTGAGGTCGTTTGTTTGGCAGTTTGGGGATGTCGAAGCCAAGCAGTTTGACTCTGAGCTTTCTCTCACAGTCCCACAAGGAGATCATGAAGATGTCATCCAAATCCTTCCCTTGGAAACTGAGATCTTCATGGGAACTGAACTGTCCGCTGAAACCATCAACAAGCGGCCAGTCCACAAACTTGATGGTCTCATCGGCAAGGTGTGAGACAGGAACCACAGAGAGGTGGAGATCCTGATTGGTTTTCAAACAATGTCGAACCCAGAGGAAATCAAGGAGGGTGTAGTCACCAGAAAAAAACTCCTCCCTCCCTGTGACTTTCAGCACCAGACCGTCAGAAGTGTCATATTCAACTCCCTCTTTTGTGGCAACTCTTTTAAAAACTTTAAGAAGAACATTTGGACTTGCGTTAGAATCAACCTGCACACTAAAACTGATCTTGTTCAGGTAGTGGAAGGTGACAGAAATGTTTCTTTTCAGCCAGTCCTCAAGCTCATTTGGGATGGGGGTAGATGTTATCCAGGGCTCCGTGGCATACAATGTCTCATCCCGGTTCCTCAGCTCTTGCCTTCGTGAAGATGCAAGTTTCCTGCGGGTGAATGTGAGTTCACCAAGTCGATCAGATGCCTCTTTCTCCAGATCATGTCCGATCAGGTAGGTTAAACACTGCTGCTGTCTTTTCTTCTCTTCTGGATCAGCCGCAATGAGCGGTTTTACAGCTATGTGTGCCAATAGACCCTGAGAGTCATCATGTGACCATGGGATATCTAACGTCCTGATAATCTGACAGTCATCGTAGGCCTCATACCACTCATCCCCTCTGGCGTACAGCAGGGTGTACTTCTCAGGATCCAGGATGGCAAAAGGGTCAGGATGACGGGTTTGTTCCTGTGCCTGAAGGCATAGAAACAAATATTTGAGTACTGTAGATAAAAAAAAATTCAGATGTGATCTTACCAGAAACTATATTTGTTCTGCATCTAGACTGATTTTTTTTTTCCTCAGAAGAATAAAATAAAGCACAACTTGTTGAGTTACATGATAAGAAACTACAGTGAGTTGGAGTATATACTCAGTCAAACTGCTAACTTTTATTGGTTCAAACTAAAACAACTTAATGCCCAGTACTGATCGCATTGAAATCACTTTGAGTTCCTCTGATTTTTTATTTAATTTTATTATGATTAAAAAATGTAGTTCCAAAACCATCTTTAAGAGTCATTTAAATGTTTTAGCTTTGACCAAAGTGCTAGGTAACTTGACAATGCCATCAATATAGTTTTTCTTTTCTTAAAATTGAAGTTGCTGCACTTAATTGTCATTTTAGATAAATTTATAATACAGTGAAACAAAAGTGCATTTATTCTTTGCCACACTAAGTACAAAAGTAACATGAAGACAGAACGGTACAGTGTAAAATCATCTGGGATAAAGTTATAAAATAGACAAAAATAACCATAACTCTAAATGGAAAAAACTGCAAGTATAAAGCATAAAGTTACCTAAAGATGTAAAATAGGCAAAAACATGTTTTGACCTTAATATGACCTACTTTTCAATTCCACTTGGACAAAAAAAAAATCTGTCAATAGGTGTGACTTATTTATTAAAAAAAGAGGAAGACATTTTCTTCATGAAACTTTAGTACACACTAAGAACTGGGTTAAATGGAAACCAAGTGTTGTTTCAAATTTGGACCGAGTCAACCCTGGGTAATCTTAATTCAGAAGGGTTGGGTTATCAGTTTCAGTGTTTTTGACCTGAAATTAGATTAAAATTATAAATTTGTTGAATTAGAGCTAAAATAAGTTGAGTTAAAAAAGAGCAATCCAAAATCTGGGTTACTAGATAATTACAACTTAGGTTGATGCTAGCTAGCTGATGCTCCCTAAGGCAGATTAAACATTTTCTTACGAGTTGTTTTTACCATCTTACCTTTATTTATAACATCCCTAAAGCAGAGGTTCAGTCAAGTCCAATTTGATCAACTTCTGGCCTAAAATGGTGGACTATGAAGAATGACATGGCTCATCCATGACCCAACCTCTGGGCCAAAGTTTTGACCCAATATTTGGTCAAACCAACCTAACCTACGACCCGGCAGTTTTTAGTGTGTATGTATTTAGTAAAACAGCTCTTTTGGTAGATAAAACCTTCCAATTTGGGGTTACATACCTTCATACAGATGCGTAGCCTCAACTGGTAGATGCTGCACTGAGCAGGGAGGATGACTGACACGGACTCATAATTCCCGTTGCCACAATAGTCTTCATCTGCACTCGTTTGCAGAGGACCAGGCCAAAGCTTACAGATAAACTTCAGCTTGTTCTCAGAGCAGCTTTGGGTCGCCGCTCCAGACAGGCTGCTCGCAGAGTCTGAGCGAAATTTTGAATACGAGGCCACGTCGGTATCCATTAAGAATTCAGCAAAACCTGAAAAAGATATCCAAGAGTTAAAGCAGAAGATTAATTCAGTTATTAAGCATCAACATTAAAATATAAATCCAAACTGAGGAGCAACAAGAAAGCTCAAATTGGAGAAAAATTAAACCTTACAGCAGCTGGTGTTAAGAAGGTTCCACTTGTCTGGCAACGTGAGTCTGTATGAAGTTCCTTTTTGTGACTACACTGAAGCTTCCTCATTCTTTTTCACAGAGAAAAGCACTTACAAATAATTTACTGATACTATACATGCTGTACTTCCTTGTTCTAGTTTTTTTTACACTTAGATAACAAATTACAGGAATGGCTCTGACATTTTCACAGCTGATGCTGTAAAACTGGGTGGGATTCAGACTGCTTCTCTGCAGGTGAACGAGCAGAAAAAAAAAGGAGAACTTCTGCATTTCAGCTGTAAATGAAACCGGTCAGAACAGTGCAGCACTCTGTGTCTTACCGGAATTCGACAAACCTGTTTGAGCTGTTCGGCTTGCAATTCTGTGAAGGTATTATTCAGTGCAATGCAGCTGCACCTTAGTTTTTGTATCTGAGCTAAAGAGAAAATTCAAGTTATCAAGTTATTCAAGTTACCCATTTAAAACAAAGAAAAACAGTTCCACTTCAGAGCATGATATAAATAATGTTTCTGTTAGTTCCTACTTGCTGTTGTCATTGTAAAATCAGACTGTTTTATACGTGTATCTAAAGTGAGCTGATATTTTTCTTAGTTCTGTTTTTCTGAAACACTGCCTTTTTAAGTCAGTTTTTTTTATCCAAGTAAAGTACAAGGACAAAGAACTGCAAAGTTTAAGGAAGATATTTTGCATTGCTGCCAGACTTTCTTTATTACACACTGATGATTGTGTGAAATATTACTAATGAAAATAATATTGTATTTGTCACAACACAGTGCGTTGTGAGATGAGGACAGCAGTACAAACAGCTGTTTATCTGATTTTAATGAAATTACTCATGCTCAGTGACAGAAATAAAAGCATAACAAAAACACAATATCAAAACATGCTTAAAGAGAGCTTGAGTGTCATTAAAAGATATTAAACCTACTTCAATCTATATGGTGGTGTTACAATGAAAGGTTGCTCTGCTGCACTGACACCAATTTTTCTTATTTCTATTATTATGTTATATTATATTCTAATATATGTTTCTATTTCTTGTGCATAAACTACAAGACTGAACAAACAGAACACGGGGCCTAAAATATATTTATTATTTATCAATGTACTTTCTTCAGCTTCATGTTGTAACAACTTAATATTCCAAAATAAAGTTTGATTATTTTATGCTCTGTAGCTGTTCTTATTTTACTTAAACAGACAATAAAAATCAAACCACCTTGAAGATTTTGATTAGGTCTGTTTGTCTGCACACGAACAAATAATTATTTTGATTTTAATTGTGCTTTGTTTTTTATAAAATAAATTAAAAATACCAGTTTTTCAGTCTGGGTTTATAGAAAAAAAAAAATCAATGATCAAAAGGTGCACAAACCCGAAGTGATTCAGTTTATAAAGATTGTCACAAGCTTCGTAACCTTTATAAAATTTTACATTCAAATATTAAATTAAATACAAAGCTTATTTAAACAAAGCAAATTCAAGTTCCCCCTCCCCAGCAGGAACTAGTGGTGCAGTCCAATTATCCCCTGTGTTTTTAGGTGTGCCAAGCCCTGGCTGCCATCTTTTAACTCCCAGGAACCACGTCAGGTGAGCAACCGGTAAAAACAAACAAAGAATTAATCATAAGCACAAACCAAAGATGAGCATGAGCTGATAAAAATACAAGTAACTAAACGTGCACGCTTTCAATTAGAACTAATGTATTTAAATCAACATTTTATTACAAATTAAAGTTTCAATATGTTTAATGAATGAATTAGGGTGCACAGGAGTTACTGACTTTAGTGGAGTGTGGCTATGGGTTTGGCCATCACAATCAAAGATAAGGCAAAGATTAATACTTTGCACATGTTGCAAAACAAAGAAGGATGTCCTGTATTACTGCTGCAACTGCTCCTTCAGCTTTAGTTCGTGAATATGGCCTCTCCTGTGTTCTGATTATCTCTTCAGCTTTCCCTATTTGACCTGTAAGTGTATCAAGTTGCCTTTCTTTCCTTCTCATGTGCTATTCTTATTCTACAGCACCCAAATTCAGAATCTAACGAGCCCTGCTTTCCATAAATTCATTCAGTTAACAATAGTGTTTCAATATGCATATTAGCTGTATGGCGTCACTGGCACGTTCACAGCTGCGAAAGAGGGTGAAACAGAAACTGTTTCTGCATTTTAATCATCTCTCTGTCTTCATTCTCACCTCAAGTCTTGGGTTCTGTGTTTCAGTTCACTGTCTTCTTCGTTTTTCTCTATCCTCATTTCATTCCTTGTGGTCTCAATCAATAAACAAACATAAAAAAAATTATATTATTGAAGTTTGCCCAAGGCAATGAGCTGATTCATATCACTTTACATAAAAAATCAATGTGAATATACATTTTGTTGTTGGAAATTGAGTCAAATAATTCAAATTTTCATTATATTTCTGAACTTAGTGGTTTATTGAAATAAATGTCTTTGTCTATTTGTTACAAATAGAGGTAGGCTGTAATATACATTTAAAAAATCCCCCAGCTTGCCCTGGTTTTTCGCATTAGCAGTTTGCTAAGATACTGCATCGAATCATCAAGCTCTGAGTCTGCAGAGTTCATGACTGGTCAGATCTCAAATGTAGTGGTTGTTGGTTGGAGATCAGGGGAGCTGAGGACAAACAAACCAAGTACTAAACACTTGTTACTAATAAATGGAAAAAACAGACAGAAATTACAAGAACATACTGACAAACACGGTACCAAGAGAAGATAACAAGAACATAATAAATTACATTACTAAAACATCATGAAGACTAAAACCATGACATTACCGCTGTTTGCATTTTCATCTCCTTTGTGGATTCAAGACTACTTGAACATACAACGCTGCATTCATGCTGCATTCATGCATTAATGATGTGCACAATGCTATAAATGACCTGTTGCCGTGGCAGCTGGATTCTTGTGCTCACTTCAAATTGTGTACTGGATTACACATTATGGAAAAATTAAAAACACATTCCCAGTTACTGCCAGACCACATTGACTGACGTATGAAATTTCTATGAGATTTCACTGAAGCACAGTTGATCCATACTGGGAAACGTGTAAGTGCAGAAGAGGCACTTAATGGTCATCTGGTATCGCATGTAAAGACATCTAAACTAAGAAGGGCTGTGAATAAACAGACCTTTCAGGAGCCAGGTGCTCAAAAATGTTAAAAGGCAATTAAAAACAAACATTTAAAACCTATATATATATATATATATATATATATATATATATATGGTGAGCTGCTTTGTTTTATTGACTTATGACAGCTACATTACTTTTTAATCATACGTTCTTCAGATGGTATTTACCATGCTCTTTTATTTTTATGTTAATTAAAATATCTTCCCGTTGTTTTTATTTTAATTAAATGTTTTGATTGGGATTTTGGAGATAGGCACCAGCGCCCTGTGACCCAGAAAGGAGAAGCGGGTAGAGAAGATGGATGGACGGATTGTGATTTTGCAGTCAGTATTCAGGAATGTTAAATCAAAATAATAGAAGAGAGAATTAAAAAAAATCAAACATTAAAGATCATCACAAATACAAATTAAGAATATTTAAAATAAAATTAATTATTGAAAAGTTGTGAGTTTGTATTAGAAATCATTAATGCACAAATTAAAGCACCACAAGCAGCAACATTTAATATATTTTTAAAATACAGAATGTTTTATTTTTACTAATTACCATTCAAAAGAAATCAGTTGAACATAAACAGCCTTAAAAGTAAGTTACACTGAGGTTCTGCATTAAATTGTGTTGTTTATTATAAATAAATTAAGACAGATAAAGTCTCAGGAGGACTCGTTTTAATCAGCGTTGGTAAATTAAACTGTTGCAAATATGAATAAAATTCTTTATTTTTATTATCTTCATGTTTTTAGATCACTTTAAAATAAGAAATAAATGCAAAATGTCTTAAATATCATGGCACATTTTCCCTTTTTACATAGTTTTCATCTTTCAGTAAAATGTGCATTGCTGTCTGGTGATTACTATTCTACTTGAACAATATAATTTACAGCATTAAGTGCCTTTTAAATGAATATAATTGCAACATATTCCAATAACCACATGTTCTTCTTACTTGTGGTTTTCTTCACCCAAATGATCAGGGATCTATTGTCTTTTTCAGTCATGTGAAGCTCCGACAGAATATATCTCCAGTATGTTTACATTCATTGTGTTTGTAGAAGGTAAAAGACTCTTAGGTTCATTAAATGTCTATGCATATCCATAATTAGGTTACAGAGCAGCTGTGCATGCCAGCTCAAAGGGTTGGTAAATGTCCAGTCAATAGTCAGCGTTGTATTTTGACTCCTGTTCTTTTCTCCTCTCCTGATACTAAACAAGATGCAACCATAAAGTCTGTGCATTGGCAAAAAAATAAAAATAGATGTTCTGTGTTGTTACAATCAGGGGTGGGCATTCCTGGTCCTCCAGGGCCGCTGTCCTGCATGTTTTCCTTGTTTCCCTGCTCCTGTAAGCTTATTTTAGACCTAATGAATCAGAGTAAAAGAATTAAAATCTCTCTTCTTTAACATTTTTTTTAAATGAAGCAGCGTCACTCTGCCACTGCAGAGACAAGAACCAACTTATCTTTCTCCTCATTTGGAAAAAGACTAAAACCTAAAATCTGCTCCACAGCTCATACCATTTCTAGCCAACAAGCTACTATCACTGTGTGTGCTCTTTGTTCGTCTGCACAAATTATACAGCTGGTGACTGTGGAAAGCCCACAGTGATGTGTGGTTTATGTAGTTAAACTCGTGACAGGCAACATATAATAAGAGAAAAACAAAGCAACATGCACACAGCGACCTGTCCAGACTTGAACGCTGGAGATATAGGCACCATGCAACCATGAACGGGAATTAGTAGGTAAAGAAAATTGGCAAATAAATCTAAAATCAGTAGATATTATACATTAGTTTGTGCCATTATTGGAGATGTTATCCCAGTTTTTCCACCCCTAATTCCTTCAAACCTTTTGGTTTTTAGTCATTGGAATGGAGATCAGCTGATTGATTCAATTATGTTGTTTTTTAAGTGTTACTTCTTCAGTTCCCAAAATAGCAAACCTCTTAATTCAGTGTTGATGCATTTTCCCAAATATCCGTGTGCTCTGGAGCGCATGTGAGCTTCTGCTGTCTGGTAAGAAATACTCAGAAACCAGTCATTTTGAACCACTTACATTTATATGTATAAGACAATGCAAAGTCTTTTTGTTAATTCCCAGACACAGAGATTAAAAACAAGACTTTACACATTTTTATAATGTTCATTGTTTTGTTAAGTTAAAACTCAGCACCTAAAATACCCTCTCCTGAAAAATTCCTCAATACCCCAAAAATGTATGATCCATATAGTATCATTCACTTCATGGAAATAAAATAAATAAGTACATCAAATCAAGTAATTTTTCTTTTTTTTTGCTTTTAAAAAACAAATGTGTCTCTGAAAAGGTTGCATAACATTGATTTCCTTATATACAAATCACAAAGTTAGCTGGTTTTACAAGCTGCCTTTACTGACTTAAAACAGCACACAAAAAGACCAATTTTGTTTTCTGGGTTCCTGAGTTCACAGACAATCACAACAGCATATTCTGCAGTTCTTGCAACAGTATGGTTGAAGTTTTTTACATTCAGGTTTTATATAAAAGAATAACAAACAACTACACAAAAAGCAACACCAATGCATGACTGTGTTTTATGTACAAGTTATTATTAATATATTTGTATTGTTAAAAAATAAGATTTACTGATAGGCCCTTTGAGATGTCCTCATCAAGTGTAACAGAATTGTCATGTATATTATGGTCCCCTTCCACAAGAAGGGGGCCCAACAAAAAGCTGTGATTGGTGCCAAAAAGCTCCAGTTTTGTCTCATCAGTCCCAGAAAATTTGGGTTCTGTCAGCATGCATTTTGGCAACTTCCAGACTGACTTTTCTGAGTTTATTTGTCAATAGTGGAGCCCTCTGGGGTCTTCTTCCATTATGATTTAACCCTCTCAGGCTCAAATTAAGTTTTAGTAACAGGAAAAATCAGATATTTGGGGAAATTATCATCTGGGTAAAATAAGGCTCATAAAATATGAATGTGGAGTAATTAGGTATATGCAATTCGCTGTTGCAAATCTGCAACGTCTGCCTTGAGAAGGTTAAAATGCAATCTGCAAAGTGATGCACCTTGACTTTGGCGTTCATCTTGAAAGGTTTTAAATATTTTCCTTGGTTCTTTTTTTCCATCCAGACTGTCCGTCTGATCAACCTGGGGACACGTCCTTTTGAGTCCAGGTCCTGGGAGGTTGTCTACAGTCCCATAAACCTTGAACTTTTTAATAATATAGGCAGCTGTGGTCAGAGGAACATGAAGCTGCGTGGAGATGGTCATACGGCCTTTACTTTTAACATGAATATCTAAAATCATCTTTATGAGCTCCTCAGACAGCTCTAGTCTTTGTTTTCTCTGCTCCATGTTCAGTGTGGTGCACACAACCATGCAAAACTACCCAGTGGCTGTTTGCTCTCCTTAAACAGGCTGAATGGTTGTGAAAGGTTTGAAGGCACCTGTGATACTAACTGAAGTCAAACACTTAGATTGAACCATGACTATAACGCAAAGATTAATACTCTCTTTAAGGACACCAACAAATCTGCCCATACTATATTAGCATATCTTTGTAAAATAAACAACAAATCATTTCTTTTCACAATTATGTTTGTTTAGTCTATCATATACTAAAGGCATAGCGGCATGCATAAGACAATTGCTTTAACATGAATCACCTCTCAAGAGAAATGAAGCCTTGTTTTAATAAGATTTATCCAAGCCTGTATCTGTTCAGTTTTATGATAGGTTATATTGCTCTTAAAGTGATTTGGCCATTCATTTATGATAAAACTAGTGGCCTTGCTCTTTCTTGCTGACAAGCTTGTCTTAAAGACATTGCTTACAGTCTTAGGGCAGACTGATTCTGACACTTGAAACTGTCTCATCACTGGGATGTTTTACTTGACATTTCTTTGGTAATTAATTAAAGAAACCATCAAGCTGGGCATTCCTGTCTCCTTTATCTTTTTGCCATGCCATGCATCAGTTTACGAGTTTCCAAAGGTGTGCAGTGCACACAAAGTCTCTCGAGGCTCCTCACAGTATGAATTCAAATATATTCAGCAGTGCTTGATTGTCAAAAACACTTTGTTGTAAACTGATTACAGACCTCCCTTCTGCTTTCCCTGATTTCAGCTAGTTAGTATTTAAAAATAAAACCACGGAATAATGAATAAAAATAACAGTTTGTGGCATACAAGTTGCACATTTCTTTTTACGTATAAATACAGCTCTAGAACAAATTGAAAGACATCTGCATCTTTAACATGTATGAGAGCCGTTCTGTTCCAGTCTCTGTTTAATTCCAACACAAGCACCCCTCATTCTACTTAATGAGGTAATGATTGTTTGATCACCTAAACCAAATCTTAATGAGGAAAAGAATAAAACCCACTGCTGCGATTGTTATTAACTTCTTGCAATAGGACCAGCAGGATAGCAAAAACAGTGCTAGTAACTCACAAGTAAAAAGAACTTCTGACCATGCCTAAAGCGTTTAAAAGAAAAGTGAGGAAAAGAAGGATTTAGTTTTGGCTTTACTGGCAGATGGATGCACTTAGAGTCATGTCTTCAGTAAGGTTCAGGTTTGGATAGGACCAGCGGACCATGATGGTCACAAGCTAGTAGAGGGAAAAAGTCCCCCAACAAGAATGTGAAAGACTGATGGGGAGCAGGCCAAGATGCTGGGATTAAAAATCAGAGTTATTGCATCAAATATTGATTTCTGATCTCTACCTAAAGTAAAATATTATTATTGTGATGTCTTAAAATGAATATAACCTTGTTTTCTTTGCAATTTTTGAGGTCTGAAAACACTGCACCTTTTCTGTTATTCTGATCATTTGTCATGTTCTGCAAATAAATACTCTAAATGACAAGGGTTTTTTTTTTTTAGAAATTTGGGGTGTCCTGCATGTTTTAGATGTTTCTCTGCTTTGACACACCTGATTTGAATGACTGAGTGATTAACAGGCTTCTGCAGAACTTGAAGACCTGCTGAAGAACAGGGAAACAACTGAAACCTGCAGAATAGTGGCCCTCCAGGACCAGGATTGGACACCACTAGAATAAAACAAAAAAAAATTCATTTTGATTAAATACATTAAAATGAAAAACAATTTCTTTCATTGTTTTTTAATTTGTTCCAGGGCTGTATTTTGTTTGTTTTGATCAAATATTATATAGCCTATGTTTTCCAGCGTTGACAGAAAGATAAGACTAACCAGCCTCAGCAAGGTCATTATGCGCAATGTTTCTGAGTCTTATCATCTCTCTTGGAGGCTCCGCTGCGACTCTGTTGTCTGTGCGCAAGCGGAGCAGGTCTGCCAGCGCCTTCCTGATCTCCGCGCTCCTCAGCCCGTACACCAGAGGGTTAATGCACGGTGGCACTAAAAGCATTATCAACAGGGACACGTGGAACCCTGCCGCGGTAGCTGAGGGGGTGGGTTTGGAGCCGCCCTGTGACTGAGAGGACAGCTCGATCACACCGGTCCCCCTGAACTCCCACAGAGCATCCGAGGTGACTTTTATGAGGAGCGGCAGCAGCTGCAGGAACAGCATCCCGCAGTAAAACATCACTGTTTTGCGCGCTGTGTGGTTCCACATGTAGAACGGCAGCACTGCGTTGCTTGGATGTTGGGACATCTTGAAGTAGGAGAACGCATGGGCCAGCAGGCACAGTAGCAAGGTGCAGGAGCCAAAGAGTTTACGAAAGATGGCAGAAGGGCGCGGCGATCCCATGTGTTGCTCCATCACGTCCGGCTCGCATAGCAGCCCCATTGTGACATGATGGTTATTCTCCTCCTTCCCGTTGTGCAGCAGCAGAGCCATGCTGATGATCCCGATGGAGATGGAGTACACCCAGATGAAGATTAGCACTATTCTCAGGCGCATCTGAGTGACTATCACCAGGTACCGGAGCGCAAAACACACGTATAAGTAGCGCTCCAGTGCC
This sequence comes from Kryptolebias marmoratus, assembly GCF_001649575.2. Lineage (NCBI taxonomy): Eukaryota > Metazoa > Chordata > Actinopteri > Cyprinodontiformes > Rivulidae > Kryptolebias > Kryptolebias marmoratus. Next base: position 27,225,155 of record NC_051437.1, read on the forward strand.
ATGCTGGTGATGGTGGAAAGGCTGGAGAAGATGCTAGCTGTTCCCACCATGTACTGAAGGTAACACCATGGGTTGAAAGCCATGGTTTGGCGTCGGACCAGTGAGTAGATGACCGCCGGACCGAAGGTGGCTGTCTGCAGGAGGTCGCTCACAATCAGGTTCTCACAGAGGATGAAGCGCGGCTGCCAGGAGAGATCATCAGACCTTTCAATGCTGTACAGAGTGCACATGTTAACCACAAAAGAGAAGAGAGTGAGCAGAACAAAAACACTCATCAGGACCGGAACCGCTTCTTCATCGGGTATAATTGAATGGAAAAGGTAGCCGGCGGTGTCCATGCGCTCCGTTACGCGCGGCTCAGTCTGGTTGTCCCGATAGCCGCCGCACTCCGACGAGATGTTGGCTGACTCCATAACGTTTAAAAAGCTGATTTAAGAATACTCAAAACACAGAGGTTGCAGCCTCCTTCTGCGTGGTATTGCCGCAGCATCACTGTTACCTTTAAGACCTTACCTGATAACCCGCCCCCAGTTAGAATACAGGCTTCACACAGACGCGCACATTTCTCTTAAACATACTCTATTGTGCCTTAAAAGAACACAAGGTTGGTATAATTCATGATCAGTGAAGAATATTGATTGGTGTTTTAAAGTGGCAAATACGGAGAAAGATGCTGATGTTATTATGTAAGGAATTTAGGAATCATCTCAGATCAGTTACTGACTTTAGTTTTTTTTTTTTTTTTTTTTTTGCAAGAATATTTGAAAGTAAGTAAACGTGCATTGTGCATGATTTCTTCGAGAGTTTCCCCTTCAAACGTGATGATGAGAAACAGTTGGGGTTCATTAAACTTAATGATGCAGCTCTGGAGTCCTTTTCTGCGCGTGTACGTGCACGCTGTCTGATGCACATCGTTTTATTAAACATGCTTTTTTATTTTTTTGTGTGTTGTTGTTGTTCAGATTGCAAACTGTGCTCAGGTTTTCTAATACAGATGTTGCTTTTGAGATGTATTTCAACATAAAATAGAATCTATGTCCTAAAAATAAAAATAAAAACTAAGATGCATGTTTTGTCTATTTTTCTGTATGACAAAAGCACAAGTGAACAGAAAGGAGGGAACACTTAAAACGTGAGAGGTTTCTTAAAATCATATACAGGCTATATATATTCATCATATAATAATAAAGTTTCTGAGTTGGCTTCCTATTTTATCAACATTAAAATATTTATGCATTATGAACAACATTTGCTGTGATGTTCAAACCACATCAGGTTTAAAAGGTAATCTTGCATTGAAAAAGAAAGCATTTTGAATTAAATATTAAATATTAAATTACAATATTTGTTTCATATCAATGGCTAACGTGTTCTCAAAAATTTGTAAGCTAAATTCGTGATTGGCTGCCAACTACCACGTGCATTTGTTTACTTACAGAAACAACCAAAGTGACAGATAGTAGGCCAACAATGGAGAGCTGTTTGAGATCAAAAAGTCTTAACAAAATTTGGATTTATTTGTACACATTTCCACTTAGATTTGTTTACAATGAGAAATGTAAACAAAGAAATGTATGTGATAAATGCATTTCAGAATTGCATGCAAATATGGAAAACTACTGAAAGATTTTATTTCAGTAGTTCACATATATTATAAAGAGCCAATTAGTAAAAGTTATCTACCTGAGGAAGCCAGCAGATTGAGTTGAATCTTCACTTCGTCACAGTCTCCCGTCCTGAGCAGCACATTGGTTAACAGTGGAAAGGAAAAAAGTCCCTGTTAACAGGAAGAAACCTCCAGCAGAACCAGGCTCAGGATGAGCAGACATCTGCTTCGACTGGTTGGGGTTAGAGGACCGGAAAGAGACACAGACAAACATAGAATGACTGGTCCAGGTGTTGTTTCTGTTGCAAGAAAGACAAAGAAAAACACCTGATAATAACAGATATAATTACAGTAGAGCAGGTAAAGACAGCAGCAGAGTGAGGAAATGTGGTCAACTACTTTCAAACTGCAGTATTTAATAGTTCAGGATAACCTTTTTCATGTTTGTTTACAATGAGTACCATTGAGGAAACTTGTCAACAGTGAGAAGTCAGCTCCCTGCTGTTCAAGTTTTGTAACTGCAGTTGATAGTTCTGTCTTCTGAGGCCAGCTGCAGCTTGTGCTCTGAATCAGTGAGGCAAAAATAAAGTTGCAAATGCATTACTGAGGAGCTCTTATCCTAATCAAACAAAAATACTGATCCCCCAGTGTCAAGTTTTATGGATTTGGTTCTCTAAGTACTGAACAAAATTTGGATATCTCTGAATTTAGCAAGATACTTAGAAGGACCCCCAAAGTTATTTTTAAATAAAACTGAACAAGGCTTTGCTCTTAGAGCAGGCAGGGAGCTCTGATCTGAGTTTATTTCATTTCAGGGCCCTCTACAACAACTGGTTTATGTTTAAAAGCTGCACAACACATAGAGAGCGCGTAAAAGCAACAGAGGAAGGCTAGAAAGACGTTAGAGGAGCAAAGTGATTCAGATGAAGGGACATAAGGCTGAAAGGGGGAGGAGTAATGGCGTCCCTCCAGCCTAATTTAGACTGTTTGTCTTGAAGACCCAACTGCTTGAAGGAATGTCCAGGAATAGAATGGAATGTGGAAATAATATACAGAGAGAGAAAACTAAACATGATAATAATTAACAAACCTGTTTTGTTTTTTTCTTGATGCTTCCCCAACAAACCAAATCTGCCTAACCTTTCCCTGCCTTCTTCCCACTCTCGCACCACTCGAGGCCTCGTGCTTGTGGAAAACCTCGGACCGGCCAGAACCTCAGCTGGTGCTGTCAGTCAGGCAGGCTCTCAGTGAACGAGGTGACATAAGTTGGATGACTTGTAAACTGAACTTGCTCTGTAGCCCCCTGGGGAAGGCAGGAGGTGAAGACAGAGAGGAGGTGAAGATAGAAAACTGAGATGGTGAGGATCGAAACATTCAAAATAGAAGACGGTATGAAAACAGGACTGTTGGGTCCAAACGGGTTTATAAAACTTAAGACAGTCAGTTTGTAGTTACGGCTTCAATCACAAACAACCAACTGGTCGAACAAATTGCAAAAAAAATTAGCATTCGCTTCCATTAAATTCTAGAGAAAGAGATTCAGATATTCTGTTCACTTGCAGTTTGAAGCATTTAAGCTGAATAAAGGAGCCCTGATGGTCAGCTGATTAGGCTGTCAGATGTAATGGCACTTTCCTTTCACAAGCTATTGCAATTAACCTAAAAATACTCTTAAAGTGCTAGGGTGGAGTGGTAGTTCACATGCAATATAGAGATATAGAGATTGGACAGTGAACTTCAAAGCGTAATTATTAATTGGTTTATCTACTCAGTGGAATTTTAGTTTTTTTAGTTTTACTTCAGCTACATTAATCTATTAACCTACTGTACATCAGGCCAAATTATATATATTTTCTGGGGAAACTTTGGGTTTGTGTACTTATTGATGAGAATGAAACAAATCACAATGCAACCCCCAATTATTGAAACAGTTTGGACTTTGTGTAAAATGTAAATATAAACAGAATAAAATGGTTTGCAAATCTCATAAACCCATATTTTATTCTCAGTGGAACATGGTAAACATATAAATTGTACTGTTTTGTCTTTTGCACACATATATTTGAACTGTAAATGATGGGATATTCAAAACCTTCCACTGAGGAATGTTATTCTGAAGTTGATCCTCTATATTTAGACAGTTTTTTACACACTGGTGAGCCTATGCCCATCTTTACTTCTGAGAGATTCAGCCTCTCTAAAATGCTCCTTTTATTCCCAGTCCTCTCCCTGACTTTTTGCTAATTAATCTAATTATTCGCAAAATGCTCTTCTGTCTGTTTCACACCTCTTACTTTTACAGCCTTTTGTTTCCCCTGAACCTAATTTTTTAACATGTGTGGCAACCATCAAATTTAAAATTACCTTTCTTTTTCCCAAAAGAAAAATTGCAAAAAAAAATTGCACTATGTTCTATTTTTAATAAAATATTGATTTACGAGGTTTTCAAATCATCACATTCTGTGTTCATTTACATTTTCCACAACATCCCAATTTTTTTTCGTAATTGCACAATGCAGAGTTCATTTGCTTGAGGTCATAAGACGTCTTGCATTACAGATGTCACAGATGCATGAAGCAAATCTGCAGCAGTGAGGACAGTGAGGCAGGCAGATGGATGGATCAACAGACACTGCGAGGGGAGTTGATGCAGGGAGGTGTTAATCCCTGCATTTATAGGTTTGGTGTATGCGAGCGGGGACACTCTCTGGTTCTTGCACAGTATGTGAATCCAAGAATCCATTTGCACTGAGGTGTCCAATTGATCTTTTGCCAAAATAATTTTTTTTAATGAATGTCAGAGAGCTTGTGTGCTATCTAAATATGGGGGGGGGGGATTGGCAAGGGTGCCACACAAGGGGATGGCCATCAGCAGATTGTAAGAGGGCACAGACTAAGGCTGGATTTGATTGGCCGGCTCTGATCCCAGGATTCATTGGTGGCCCAATCCTGATCAATTGTAGAGAAATCATGCTTGGAAGAAAGGGTACTTATGGAGTGTGGACAAAGTCCCAGAGCCACCTGAACTGTGCAGGAGGAAGACTTTCGTTCTTCGCCGTTTGTTGTTTGTACTGTTGATCAGCACAGCCGGCCACCATGGTAAGAATCCAAAAAGAGAGAAGGAGATAAACAAAGACAAGAAGACAGCGATTCATTTTTACTGAATCTTTGAGGATTTGATTTCGTGTTTCCATGAAGAAGGTGTTCTGCAATCTGAAAGTTCTTATCTGGAAAACCAACTGGATCTCTGAAGAAGAGGAGTTTGATTTATTGGATTTACTACATTTTCTGAGAATTAATTTTGCTACATGTAGATAAAGTAGTTTCTCTGGCTGCTAACCCGCTGTTAATAACTCTTACTGACATATTCCGCATCTAAATCTGCGTAGAGACTCTCAATGCTTTTGCATACCATCACTTTGTAGCCTAACTCAGTGTTATTTAGAATAGAGGGAAAGAAACAGAGGACAGAAAGCAAACAGCAGAGAAAAGTGAGAACAGTTGTCTTTTCCAACTGTTCTAATTTGGGACGGTCACCTTGAGAAAATCCCTCCCAAATTCTCTCCCAAGTCTCACCTTAAAATAGCTTCAAAGTAAACTAAACGAGGAGTTTCAGTGACCTTCTGTGTTGCAATAGTTTTAGGTTCCTGCCAAGATGAAAAAACTAACAGGCCTTTTTGAACTGCTGAGAATTGCATTTCAATCTATAATCACAAATGTGAGACTAAATAGCATAAACTAATATAAATATCACATCCAGGTTAGATTCTCATCCTATGCTCAGCGGAGTTCCTTAAACAAAACTGACTTCTCTTCTCTGAAGCTCTATAAAACTTGTTCCACCTCAGAAATATTTACACGACACTCCCCAGTTTGTAAATAGCACGTTTTAATCTGTGTGGCATTTCCCTTTAAGCACCATCTCTAACTGTTTCAAACAGCTGGTGAAGGATTAAAATTGATGTCTTACTGATACGAGGCTATTTCCAATCTTAGCCTGTCACTTTGTCCATGATAGTTCTCTCTCTGGCTTTTGGACAGGCTCTCATCTTCTGCTGGCTTCAATATATTTATAAAAAAAAAAAAAAAAACCTTTTATCAATTTGAGTGAAATAAAAAATGCAAAACTGCATGCCTCTTAATGATGCTTACTTCAACTCAGAGACGCTTTTTATTAGCAAACATCCACAAAAAGTTGTTTTTTTTAAAGGTTTGTGCATAATGGGAGGGACCAGATGATTCTTTTGTTTTTGCAACAAATTTGTGAAAATGCAAAAGCAAATTGCTGTGTTTTAAGAGTTAAAACAAATGCCTCGAGTGTAGCAACAGTTAATGAATTGTAGCCAACTGCAGGTATTGTGTTCTTGCTTGAAATATGAAAAACGTAGGTACACGTGGGCAATATGTGGCCTGGGGGCCAAAAGTGGCCATTTGACCATGACAATCTGGCCCCAAATGTCATCAAACAGAAGCAACACCTATATTTTAACAATAAAACATTACAAAACAGGACTTTACTTAACATCTTGGGGAATGTTAAGATCAGAAATATACTGGCTTTTTACTTGTTTACAACAGACAAAAGAAAAAAAAATCTAAAAATGACTTAAACTTGTCTTATCTTTAGTTTTGTAACAAGACTGAAAAGAGAGGTTTCAAATCAGGGGGGTTGTTGATATTTATGTTTCATATTTAATTTTAGTTCACAGGTTGAGTTTAATTTAATGTATGATGGGGATGTTGCTGTATGCTGTCCTACAAGCTTATCATGATCAGCAAAGCAAAAGCAAAAAAGTCCCAAAGGGGTATTTTTTTATATCTGCCTGGATTGATATTTTTACAAAGCAAGCATTTTAAAAACATGCAACATGTTGCCATAGAAGAGTGTGTATTTTTGCAGATTGTGTATAATTGATCCAAGTGAAACACTTTACCCATGTTTCAGCTAAAGGTGAGGCCCTTCATGCTCTTTAACAAAGTCAAAATGGACTTTGGGGGGAAAAAATCTGTTCTCCACCTCTGAGGTCTTAGTTCACCTTCAGTATAAACCTTAGATGCAGTAATCAATTGATGCTTGAGTTTCTGCAGTCCATGTCAAAGCAGAAAAAGGTTTTTTATAAGGTCTTGCTGACAACCCATGAAAGAATAGGAGTAATTTAAATTCTATTAAATGTGTTTTTTCATATAGGTGTTAACATGTTCTGTCAAAGTGCAGTTTGTTTACAGCTCAAAGAAAGTAATTATCATTACTAACTACCTCCTATAGCTTCCCATCTTTTCTATTTTCTTACTATTTTTATGATCTCCTCTTCAGCCCACTGATGCCCAAACCGACGCTCGCTCCTTCTTAACTGAGGAGATGATTTCAGGTGCGTTTCAATCTCTTTTTATCGCCCGCTGCCATGAAAAACAAGCAATCGTTTAATTACCTATGTCTTTGTTTCTGTTAGTAAAATATCAGATGAACCCCTGGATGATTTTATTTAAATTCTCAGATAGTCATCACTGGATGTACAACTACAGCTGATTAACTTATAGAGTCAGCTGATTCAAGATGGCTGCTACAGCTAACCAATCTTAGCAAGCACAAAAATGGCTGTAACTTAGTCAGCTTTGCGGGTGTTGAGCTACAATTTGGTGTGGTCATAGCTGAGAGTCATTCCCATCACATGTTCTGAGCACTAGCAGATCACACAACAGTTCTGAGTAAAACACTGGCATGCAAGGGACCGGGTGATATGCATTCTTGCAAGGAACGCATATCCTACACAAATTACTTTGCCTTACTTCGGTAAACTTTCCTCCACTGATTTTCACTCAGAGACCTCCAGATTTTCTTGTCATAGGGGCTGAAAAAAATACATTTCATGTCATCAAAACGGAACAAACAGTTATGTATTCTGGTTTTGTCTTGGTATTTTGCATGTGTCAGACTCAGAAAATGAAGCTTTAAGAAAGAGACTTAGTGCTCTCTATTAAATTTATATTTTTCTCTCCCGTGTAGAGTTCAAGGCTGCCTTTGACATGTTCGACACAGATGGAGGCGGTGACATCAGCACTAAGGAGCTGGGTACCGTCATGAGGATGCTGGGCCAGAATCCGTCCAGAGAGGAGTTGGACGCCATCATTGAGGAAGTGGATGAGGATGGTGAGAATGTTGCGGGATCAAAGATTTAACTTTTTTATTGTTTCAAACTTTATGCCTCCATCTAAGATTAGATCAATGGTATCCAAAGTTGGGATTGAGGCCACACTGTGGGTCACAAAACACCAGGTCTAGGGTCCTGAAATGATCTCCAGAAATCAAATCAAATAAAAATCTAATTTCTACTCACATATTTTCACTATAAATGTTACAAAACAACAACTGTCATATATGGCAGAAAATGATGCACAATATGAGTTTAATCTATTTGTTGTCATGCCCTTTTTCATTTTCTTTTTAGCAATGTTTGTGTAGTTTAACCAAAGGCATTTGGGGTCACAAGTCTTTGACATTGTTATTATGAGGGGTCAGAAGCTAAAAGGTTTGGGAACCCCTGCATTAGATAGCAGTTTGCATTGGGGACTACAGTCTCAAAAGTTTTCTGGATCACAAGACAGAAGAATTATTTTTAAAATGCATTTTTTCTAAGCATGCATAAAATCCAACCCTTCATAAAAACATTTACATTTGAACAAACCCAAGCAAGCATTTGTTGTTATTGTTTCTGTGTCCCAAGACACACTTTTACCAATATTTAAAGATGTGCACTACACATAGACTATATCTCAAAGAATACCTCTTTAAAATAAAAAAAAGCTTTGTAAAATAACAGAAAATTGTAGATTAAATGCTGAACTGAACAAGCCTGAACATTTAAGCTGTCAGGGCAAAACAAAACAAAGCTTTAAATTACAACCATTGTTGGATTCAAATGTCTCAGTAAGTCTAAAGCTAAGTCTACCTTTAACATCTTGTTTAAGGCAAAAAAGACAAAGATGTTTACTTTCCTGTTTAAGTTTTTATTCTTTTCAGGGCAGATTTAGAAAAACTTCATCTGTCCTCAGGCAGCGGCACCATTGACTTCGAGGAGTTCTTGGTCATGATGGTCCAACAGCTAAAGGAGGACCAGGCTGGAAAGAGCGAAGAAGAGCTTTCAGAATGCTTCCGTATTTTTGACAAGTACGATACTCAACACTCACAGGAAACTAAACATGAGCAATAAATGGTGCTAAATATTACTTAAACATTTCAATGTTATGAAGAAATATAAAAAAATTAATCAGCACGTTAAACCAAGAATGGTTTCATCATTTTTATGTAATGCTAAGAAGCTCCTTCTTCTAAGATAAATAATTTTAAATCAGTTTTATACTTTTGTCACTCATTGTTAATAGTATTCACAGTTATAATAACTAGAATACAGAGGTCTTAAAGAAAATTTGCTACACTTTTAAAATGATGACCTGTTTTTTTTGTTTGTATGTTGTTTCTTTTTTTGTTTTTCTACAGGAACGGAGATGGTTTTGTTGACCGAGAGGAATTTGGAGATATTCTCCATATGACCGGAGAACAAGTCACGGAGGAAGATATTGATGAGATGTTTGGAGAATCAGACACAAACAAAGACGGGAAAATTGATTTTGATGGTAAGGTTGAGCTGTTCAGTTTAGTAACAGGTCGTATGTGGACTGATCGTTATTATCGACTAAAATCTTCAGGGATAAAGTTTGCTTGCAGCAGATATAAAAACATCAGTGTTTAGCTGAAGGATTGATGTGTTGCTACCAAACTATTTTATTTGCTTTGTTAATAAACACTATTAGCTGATTTTTTAATCTCTAATAGAAATTCTATTGGAATCTTTTTAAGACTGGAAACAACAAAAAGTATGACCCTTCTCATCTAGAAGAAATGTGTGGCTTCCTGATGGGGATTATAAAATGTCTCAGATTAGATTGGCAGAGATGAATTAGCAGGTAGAGATGAGTCCAGGAACCAGAAGGAAAAGAGCTGAACTGACAAACAAGGCTCAAAAATCAACACAATCTTCTCCAGCTGAAGCAGGAATGTCCCAAATACAAAGCGGAAAAGGAAAAGAGACATTTGAAACTTGATTTAGGCGCATAATTAATGTGCATAACATTAGTGAAAGATTAGCTAACTAATTCTGAATCTAAATTTCGTAGTGATTTCAGCTGTGTGCTTAAAGATGCAGTCCTGTTCGAACAGCATGTTTCAACAGGCTATGGTCGCAAGCATAAACTTGATATCTAAAGACGGCGGGACTTCTGTGATAGCATCCACTGGTTTGAATCCTTATAAGTTTGAACTTGAATTTAACAAGGAGGTGGAGAAATGATTGATCTGTATATAAGAAAAAGACAAATTAACTATGTGATTATTGTATTATTATTTTTTACAAGAAAAGAAGAATACTAGGACAACTTTTAGGAAACACTTATTTACATAATACTTTATAAAAGCAGTTAGTATCCATCATTAGTACTGCAATTTGCTTTTTCATTGCTTTAGTGTCTGAAGACTATATCTTTCTTTTATACAGTATAGGACTCATAGCTTGTATATATGTTGCTTTTTATGGCAGCAGGTGATAAAAATACATAAACAACACTGATAATTGCCTAAGAGAACCTATTTTTGGCCTGGTATTTAAAGTGACAACACCTTTGATGCTATAGTTTTTGCAAACAAAATGAGTCCCCAGTTACTGTAGTGCATCCAATGTTTTATAAGATATTTTGCAAACAGAAAACAAGCCAATAGATCCACACACACAGAGGTTATTATATAATTGCCCACTGATGTGAAAGGCAGGCCATAATGAAGACAAATTATACCAAACCTTCAAACAACAAAACTCTTTGTATCATTAATTTACTTCTTCTCAACAGCTGATGACAAAGTAAAAGTCATTACATTAAACTAACCTTCTTATAACTGTTACTTATTGTTAAAAAAATGCCTGTGAAACCAAAGACTTCTGACAGAAACCAGGATCAGAGCGGACAGTTAACATATTAAATCAAAGATATTTAATGGTGAGCTAAACCTAAATGATCAGCCTTGTTCTGTTTATTAGAGGCAGATTTGCTTCGTGTCTGTAAAGTTATTAATGATGTCTTACAAAATGAATAAAATTTACAAATCTACACCTCATTCATGTGACAACCTGAAACTATTAGTATAACAGGAACAAAGAAAAGTCAAGCAAAAGTCATAATGTGAACATATTAATTTTACTGTAAGTTGTAAAAAATCTTAATTGCATGTGATGTACTTTAAAATTATGTCATGTTTTTATTTAAAACTCATGAGGGTCGTGGTTTGTTGACTGAATGATTTATTCAGACATATATTGTTGGTGGGTTGGTTGATTGACGGTCACCGTCTCTTTCTCCCCGCAGAGTTTCTGAAGATGATGGAAAATGTCCAGTAATGAGACCAGCTTTACATTCCTTTATGATTCTTCCTCAGAGAAAAGATAAAGAACATATGTGACGAAAGTCTGCAAAGATCAAACTCTAAACGCCACAAATATGATACGCCATGGAAATGGATATAAATTAACCACGTTTAGTCCCCACTTAGTCCCCCTTCTTCTTCTCCTCCTCACATGAAACCCAGAGGCTTGTTGGGGATATTTATAAGTACGCGTTCAGACCTTTTAAGACGAAGACGCTTTTCCCTGGCTGACCACCCAGCTGTCCTGCTGGCAGCTGCTGTTTCTCCAGAAATGCAACACCAACTAGCTTCAACCCCCACCCTTCTCTTGTTTATCCCGAGAACTGTTCTCCACCGTGATCTGTGCTCTCTTAATAAACCAGAGTTCCTCCTCGGCTTTTGTTGTTCCTGTGGCAAATTATTCTGCATGCATGCCTTACATGTTGACAACTTTTTTTCAGTATCACTCTATCTAATCGTTCCCACCTCAGGACCTTTAGATTAGCTCCTGATTCTCCAACACAGGATCACAGATAACCCAGTCATTCACAGGGCACACGAGTCCATGCACTTTCCAAATCAAACTCCTTTTAAATGAAAAGCAGCCTTTAAAATAAAAAAAGGCAACAGCTGCATTGTCAGCTTAGTTTGTATTGCCTAATAGCTTTCCTGTCTCATCTGACATAAGTGAACTATTAAATCTGGCAAATAATAATCTGATCTCCTCCATGTGAGGCTCCAAGCTGTTTGTTAGCCATCTTCTAGCACAGAAATAAGTAACCTGAAGGCAAAGCCAAGCAGCCGACTGGTTGGTTTAGGTCTGGCAGTCATGAAGCGGATGAGTTTATTCTCCTGTTGGAAAGTGTTCGTCTCCCTCAGGGTATATAACCTGCATGCTCAAAAGCAAAAAGCCCTCCCCTTTTCCTCCTGGGGCTCAATTCTGTGCATCTTCCTGTCCGAGATGTTTGGCCCATCCCCTCAGGAGCCACAAGCCCAACTAGGAGCATCACGTTGTGTTCATCAAGTGACACAGCTCCAGGATTCATGGGGGCTTGCTTCGCTCCCCCTCTTAGTCTGAAATCGTTCCGCCGTTCAGGGAGGGGGTTGTGGACGTGGGTAGATGGGCTCCTGCCTCACTGCACTTTTTCCCCTGGTTTAAAGTTTCACACCACGTTTTTTCTCATCACAAAACCCATAACCTCCTTAGAAATCTAACAAATGATGAATGCACACGCCTCCCCCTCCTTGTTGGCTCTCAATTTAAAGCCTGCAGAGAAAGCCAGTTTGAAATAATCTGTTGTGCTGTTTATCATTTTAATTGAAGTGGGTACTTAAGGGGGTCACCAGTGCGTGAGACTGCTTTGTCCAAGGTGTGATTGGCTTGCCCTGGGCCCAGAACCCTAAAAGTTCAGGATACTAAATCTGGAGTCCTGTGAGATGCAGTGGGCGGGACCTAGGTGTCTCGTTTAAAGTGAGTCTGAATCTTGTCTTGATGTCTAGTCTCTCTGTTGGGGTGCACACGGATTGACCACTCCTTTGGGCTGTTCTTTTATCCTTGGATATTTGGGGGGAAAAGCTAATCCAGAAACATGGTAAGAGAAGTTACTCGTGTAAATGACAAGCTGAACTGTTCAAAGTGTATCCGTCAACTAGGCATAAATTAGTTATTAACCCACACTCTGTTAATGATTGAGTAATAAAGGCTTGTGAAAATGTAAAAAAAAATGTTTGATTGAGTTGCTGAGATGTGGAATTCTTAGACTGGCAATGATCCGATGTTTATCTGCTGACTTGATTTACATTTACTGCCATAAGCTTTTTATTATTATTTTATGTCTAATTGCCTAAATAATGCAGTAAGAAATTGTTAGATTTTGAATACTTTTTGAAAACAAACCCACATTGATACATAGATTAACACTTAAGATATAGATACTCATGCTGATGGGAAGCAGGATGCACTGAGAAAGTGTGGATTCTGCTTAGGCTTCAAATTCCAGAGGGATTGGATGTCTGCAGGCCTTATACAGTGAGCCTAATGTGTTGAGCCTGAAATAGCCGGACTAATTTTCACCATCTCTATTTCTTTTGAGACTAAGCCACTTCATGCTCCAACATTTGATTTATGTTACTTTGTTTTTATCTCATCCATGAAATGTAAAAAAAAAAAAAAAAAAAGTTTATGACTTTGCTTGTCCCTCGAATATTTTCCAAAATGATACGACAGCCTTATTTTCAGGAGAAAAACAAATTTGTTTTTATAAACTGCTAACACATTTTTTTGTGGCATATTAAAGAAATGGACATTTTCGGCATCTCAGCAATGGCAATCCGTCCGGTGACTTCGGGTTGAATAAGAGTTTAACTGAAAATGACTTGAACAGGATTAATCACAGAACCCTGAAGGAAGTTTGAAATGAAGTGACACCTGTTTTCTTCCAGACTGACGCGCAACAAGAGGCCCGCTCCTACCTGAGCGAGGAAATGCTGGCTGGTAAGTACAGGAACGTGTTACAAAAACAATTTATTATTTCTAACTGGCACAACTTGTGCAGCTAATTACTCTTTAGATGGAAAACGGTATTTTTCCCCTATAGTCACGTATTGAATTAACATCATGCAGTTCTAGCTCTTGTCATTATTATGTCATTTTTCTAACTGCGTGAAGCCGAATACATAGACAGTTTTAGATTCTCAGCATGAAATCAAGCCCTTTTAGATTTCAGCACAGCGGTAAATAACTAATTTGTTACCATGGTGATATACTTCTTTTTTTTCCCTCACGAAGGTATGCATGTCCTTACAGCATAATGGTCTAAATGGGCCTAAATGCTCATCCGTCAAAATTTGGAACAAATGAGAGAAAATTGTAGATAAATTCGGCTTTTTCAGCGCTGAGGAATTTAAGTTTTAATCTTCTGTTACCCCAGAGTTCAAAGCCGCCTTTGACTTGTTCGACACCGACGGTGGCGGTGATATCAGCACCAAGGAGTTGGGTACCGTGATGAGGATGCTGGGCCAGAATCCGACAAGAGAGGAGTTGGATGAGATCATCGAGGAGGTCGATGAGGATGGTGAGCATGAGAAAACCAAGTGTTTGTTTCTGACAGCAGCATCACCTGTGCGTAATAATTGTTTTACGCACAGAAATATGCGCTTCGTAGGTCTTAATTCGTTTGGAGGAGAGATAAAAAAAAAGTTGGGGTGATGTTTAATGTATCCATATTTCTGTTTGACATTGTAATAAATTAATTTCATATGAAGGTTAGTTAGAGTTTCATTGTGTTCATGTATAAATTTGTGCGCGAACACGAGCGTTAATCTGGGCTGACAATAGATGGGTTATCATGCGGTTTCTTGTAAATCCCTAGGTAGCGGTACCATCGACTTCGAGGAGTTCTTGGTCATGATGGTGAGGCTGCTCAAGGAGGATCAGGCCGGCAAGAGCGAGGAAGAGTTGGCAGAGTGCTTCCGTGTGTTCGACAAGTATGTCCTCTGAGACCGTGCTCACAGCGGCTTGGATTACAGCCAACCCTTCATCCTTCAGTTCATCTTTACGATCCTACATTGTTTGTCTTTCTCGAAGGAACGGCGACGGCTACATCGACAGAGATGAGTTCGCCCAAATTATCCGCACCAGCGGGGAGCCCATCACAGACGAGGAGATTGATGAGCTGTTGAAGGATGGAGACAAGAACTCTGACGGCATGCTGGACTTTGACGGTACGTGCGTAATGATGAAAACAGAGAGTGTTATGAGCCTAATGATGAGGGTGATGAGGTATATGGAGTTATTGTAAAAAGGTTAAGCATACAGTCAATAACTCCCAGTTAGGTAACTTTATAAATAAAATTACTTTTATACCTATAGCATAATTCAAAACCCAAAGTACTAAAATAGGACTGAATTCAGAGTTTATTTGGTGAGTTTTTGGTTACCTTTATTTTGGTTACTTAAGTATATTTTAGATTTAAACTGTAATTTTCTAATCATAATTTTATTCAGACAACCTTTGTTGGATCACAGTTTTTAGACAACATACAGCACTATGGTGCAACAAAAATTTACTTTTATTTCCAGTTGGTCACAACTGCTGGTGAATTATTTAAGTCGTCATCGGGATTTGGGTTTTTGGTTTTCAGTTTGTTCTCTTTATGTTTTCTGTTGGAGTTTATTGTTTATTTTATTCAGTTATCTTGTTAGTTTTGGTTCTGGTACTTTCTGTCTTTGTCTCTTGTGTCTGTGGTTGTGTTCATCTACATCTCCCCAGCTTTGTCACCTGTCTACCTGCCACGCCCTTCTCCACCTGTAAGCAATTATTACCATTCACCTGTTTCCACTTACCTCATTCTCCTTTGTGTTTTAAAACCTGGTCATTTCCTCCACCACCCCGTCGGATCATTGTTCATTAGTTCTTGTCCTGTGTTTGTCCTGTGTTCCTGGTAGTAGTTTGCGTTTTTGTTTCGCTGCCCCGTCAGCGCTTTGTTTTCGTTTTAATACATTAGTTTCCTTTAGTTTCAAGTATGAGTCTGCTCTCTGGGTTCGCCTCCGTCTCCGCCGATCCTGACAGTCGTATTTTTTTTCACCTCAGTAATGATGTTCATTGTCTCTTTTCCAGAATTCCTCAAGATGATGGAGAATGTGCAGTAAAACATGTCGGACTCATGGACATTCCTCCACCCTCCTGTGAACCGTTTTCTGAATACGCCCTCCCTCCATCTCTCTGACCCACTGAAAACATCCGAAGACACACTCCCCTGTCCACCTGGTTCACTGCCTCTCTTCTCCATCCTTGCAGACATCCTCAACAGACAGCTAGGACACCTCGCTGGGGGTCGCAGGCTGTGCTACACTCATCTCTGACTTGCTCATGAAAGTAGACAGCGTGTTTTTGGTGTTGTGTTGACATCGTACCTGTGACCGCAAAGCTGCAGCAAGGAAATTTACCCCAAACACCTTCTGCTGTATGCATGGAGCACAATGTCTTCAGTAACCCCCTTCTGCTGGTAAAGCTCTGATCTAGATGTAGTCTAGATAGACGGGCAGCCTGTTATCTGCTGCTTAGACCAATTATTTCAAACACTTCATTGTACAAAGAAGTAATTTGCTTGAAAAGAATAAATGAACTAACTCATGCTCACTTGTAGTTGGTCTGTTATATTTATGGTCTGTGTAAAAAAAAATGTTTGTTTTGAGGAAATTAAATAAAATCTGTTTGTTTCTTCTTTTTGTCACCAGATTTTGTGGTATTCAGTAACACTGTTTAAAGTTTTTATCTGGTGTCAGTACTGTTAATATCCAGAATTGTAATCAAGTGACCATGCATGGCAATTCTCATTTTAAACAGTTCATCTGAACAATTCATTACTGCTAAATTTCAATTTCTAAAGAGGCCAGAAAATAGTTAAACGACATCCATTTTGCCTGTCTTTCTCCCATCAGAACCACTACATATTTAGTTTGAAATAAAAAATAAAATAAAAAAAAACAGTAAAAGTTTAATCCTTTCGTTTTTTTCTTTTTTGTTGTTGTTTTTTGGTTTGTGCATTGACACAAAAGGGTGGAGGGGGGGATTTACTGTCAACACAAACACTCCAATCAACTTTACAGGCATGGTTTTGGAAAGCAGGAGAAAACAAGAGTATCTGAAGATAACCCATTCATGCAAGGGAAGAACATGTTACACCCAAACAGCTTGCAAATCTAAAATTCAAACCTGAAACTGGGATGTTCTGAAGTGATGGTGCTAACCGCAACTTTACCGTTCTGCTCTGTAAAGCACAAACAAAATATAAAAATCTATTTCTGGCATTATCTCATTATTTCTGGTCCTTCTTAAAAGGTCTGTGTTGCTTTAAAGTGATTTCGTCTGCTGGTGGTGACATCTCTAGCACATTAAGAGCCTCAGACTTATTTGGGATTTTTACAATAATGGAACAAGTTACCTACCATACACTATTAGAGCTGAGGCATCCTTTTTAGGTTTTAAAAAATACTTTTTTTTCATGAAATACAGTTCCTTGCTTCTAACCCTCAGTTATTTTGAGCTTGTGTTACTGTAAATGGTTATTTAAATAGATGTGGAGCCTAACTGTACTAATAGGCTTGTTTAAACAAAATGTAAGTTACTTTATTTGAACAAATACGAATACAGTGGCATTCAATATCTGTACATTATGAATAATGTCATTACAACAAAAAATTTGGTCATTTATTCAAGTGGGATTAAACTACTGAAGAACTAACTAGTAAAACAGGTCAACTGAGGCGTCAATAAAAAAAGATCTCGAAATAATTAGATGAGTAACAAAAAAGTGTCCTAATTACAGCCATGGGAACATGCTCAGTTTGGGGGTGCTGTTAATGTGTGTAAATCTTTATAACACTAAACACCCATATGAAGAATATCATAAAACAAAACATTTAGTGAAATACAAACAGGAAGTGCATTTGTCTTGTGCAAATGGATGTTACAAATACGCTGCATGTTTTGTACAGACAATAATTTATGACCTAATGCTAATCTGTTCACTTTTTTACTGGGTGTTAAGCAAAGGTAACATTTTGTAAAATCGTATTTAAAAACAGGGGTGGTTTATCTACCAGAATTACAAAATTCAACAATGACAAAAAAAAAATCATTTATACATATAAAGCCCTAATAAAAAACAATTTTCTATCATTTTTTTTACAGAGATAGTCCAATCCTTTTTAAAGTGATGTTCTGTCCAATAGTTAATACAGTTAATATTTCAATCATTGGTATCTTATCAGCTGTGACATCAGTCACAGACTAGAGCATAAAGTAAGAAAACAGCAGAGGTTTTCATTCAATCTAGGCTAATGGCCAAAAAAGCACCGGTTTAGTTTTTTGTTTTTTTTTAAATAAATTTTCAGGCTTATGAAACAACTCTGTCCTGAATACAATATATTGGTGTGAAACAACGCCACATTAGCTAATAATAAACCTTTACGTTTTTGCATGATACCGTTTGTTTAGTTTGCCACTGTTTACTTAACTGAGTCAATACGTAAATGTATGTGTGCAGAGCATAGACATTTCAAGTAAGCTGAGTAAACTCTTGGTCTGACTAGATCAGGTGTAGGCAACCTGAGCGCCGCTATCCTGCAGGTTTTACTTGTTCCTCTGCTCCAACACCTGATTTGAATCAATGGGTGATTAACAGGCTTCTGCAGAACATGAAGAGGTGATTTATCCACTGAATCAGGTGTGTTGGAGTAAGGAAACAGGTAAAACATGCAGGATAGTGGCCCTCGAGGACCAGGTTTGCCTACCTCTGGACTAGACACACTGATTCATTGAGCAGCCTCGGCAAATACACATTCTCGCTCTGCACATATACATTGTTGATTAAGAAAACAGTGACAAACTAAGCTAACAGAATCATGCAAAAGTGTAGAGGTTAAATACTAGCTAATGTAGTGTAGTGTTCTTTCACAAGGAATGTGTACTTTTAAAAAAAGAATTGTTTTCAGCCTGTAAAGTTAATTAAAAACTGCCACTCGTTTGGTTAAAACCATTAGACTAGCCATCTCCATACCCTGTGCTCTATTACTAACATCATGGCTGATAAGGTACCAACTACAGATAATCTATTAGAACATTACTTTAAAGTTGACTGAACAAGGTACTTAAACATGCATGTTGTCTGGCATCCATCAAGGGGTACCACAACACCATGAGCACCCCTACTTACTGGTCCTGTTTGTAACTAGGAACCATATTTGACTTCATCAAAAAAACTTTAGTTAGGAGCCATAATTGGCTTCATCGAAAGCCTTCCTGGCTCTCTTCAGCTCCTCGTTCATGGTCAGCAGGTCTTTGACTCTGGCAAACTTTCTGGGATCTTTGCGAATCAG
>NC_051437.1:27244190-27247795 GCF_001649575.2 Kryptolebias marmoratus
AGCCGCGCGTAACGGAGCGCATGGACACCGCCGGCTACCTTTTCCATTCAATTATACCCAATGAAGAAGCTAATTCAGCACTGACGGTGCTGACGAGTGTTTTTGTTCTGCTCACTCTCTTCTCTTTTGTGATTAACATGTTCATTTTTTACATAATGGGAAAGTCTGATCGCTCCTGGCAGCCGCGCTTCATCCTCTGTGAGAACCTGATTGTTTGCGACCTCCTGCAGACAGCCACCTTCGGTCCAGCGGTCATCTACTCACTGGTCCGACGCCAAACGATGGTGTTCTGCAGCTGGTGTTACCTTCAGTACATTTTTGGGACAGCCAGCATCATCTCCAGCCTTGCAACAATCACCTTCATGGCACTGGAGCGCTACTTATCTGTGTGTTTTGCGCTCAGGTACCTGGTCATAGTCACTCAAAAGCGCCTGAGGAACGTGCTGATCTTCATCTGGGTGTACTCCTTCTCCATCGGGATCATCAGCATGGCTCTGCTGCTGCACAATGGGAAGGAGAAGATCCATAATGTCACAATGGGGCTGATATGTGAGCCATACGTGATGGAGCAACACATGGGGTCCCTGCGCGCTCCTGCCATCTTTGGCCAAGTTTCTGGTTCCTTCACCTTGCTGCTGTGCCTGCTGGCCCATGCGTTCTCCTACTTCAAGATGTTCAAACTTCCAAGCAACGCAATGGAGCCTTTCAATGAGTGGAGAAACACAGTGCTCAAAACAGCGATGTTTTACTGCGAGATGCTGCAGCCTCTCCTCATAAAAGTCACTTTATTTGCGCTGTGGGAGTTTCGTGGTTCCGCTGAGATAGAAGTGTCCTCTCAGGGGGGAGAACCCATCCTCTCATCTACCGCGGCACTGTGTCATGTGGTTTTTGATATTTTTTGTTTTGGCGCCGTGCATAAATCCGGTCATATGCGGGATGATGAGGATCAGAATAGTGCTAATGGAACTTCGACGTTGGCTATTGTGAATCAAAACCTTGATGAGAAGGTTGAGGCTTTACTATGTGTTCAAGCTGGAAAACATATTTTGTGATACCAGATGCAAACTATAAATGAGTAATGTAAAATGTGTCATCAAAACTGCTACTTTTCTTTCTTGATCATTGTTTTTTTAGAGAAGAGCAGATAAGATCAGGGAAAGCTGAAAGGTCTGTGTTTTTGACAGTGAAGCACTGCAGAAATGTTTGAAAAGCCCTGAAACATTTTGTGTTCCTCTGTTTTGGAACACATACTTTAGAACTTATGTGTTGAAAATATATCAATAATCAGTAAAACACAGTGATGCAATGATGTTGCTTTTTGTGTAGTTCTGTATTAATCGTTTGTGCAGAACTTGAATGTAAAACTGTGAGCAAAATGTTGCAGGAGCTGCAGAAAATGCAAATCTTACTGTTTGTGCACTTTAGAAGGTGATGGAAAAAATGTGTCTAATAGTTCTGTTTTATGTGACTTCTATATGAAGAAATTGTTTATGTGACATGACCTGTTATTGATAGTCTTTAAGGTAAACTTATTTAGGTATTTATTGTGTAAAAGAAAAGTCTGAGTTTTGCTATATTTATTCTGTAAGTTAATGGTGGTCCACATGTTTAATTGTGGGGTGTTTAGTCTTGTATTTAACCCGTGACTGTGAATTATAAGACTTGTGTGTGTTTGCATTGTCTTAGACATATAAATTTAAATGTAAGTGGTTTGGAAAAAAATGGTTTCAGTGTTTCTCAAAGCTCACATACGCCTCAGACCGCACTGACAATGGACTCTGTCAGCCCCGATCTGAAGCTTGAGGACTGAAGAAGTGACAATAAAAGAAACTAGAAAGATGATCTCCCTGAACAAAAATTAAAGATCTGCACAAAAAAATGGGGAAGGGGGGATGTCTCCAAAAAATGACGCATATTGATGTATATCGTCTACTGATTTTCTTCTGATATGTGATATTGAAATATTTTCAGATCTCTAAACTGTGGATCTCATCTGTTAAAATGTCTGTGTCATGTAGCTTCTTGTTTGGTAAATTTCCAAAATTAAAGTTGTTTTTTGATTGTAAAACTTATTAAATGGTTAATATAGTCTATAAATAAAAAAGTGTCTGTCTCATTACGCCTGCACTGTTCATCAACCACATAAAATTTCACCTCATCTCATTTGGAGGCCTGATTACTTTCCAGTGTGTAAAGAAATACAACCACAATTCTATAAAAAAATTGGAACGTTGTGTAAAATGTAAAAAATAAATTAAAAACAAAACAATGCCATAATTTGCACATTTCTTAAACTCATATTTTATCATCAATGAAACACAATACACATATCAAATGTTTAAACTGAGAAATTAGGTTTATTGGCAACAGGTCAGTAAACGCACTGGGTAAAAAAAATTGCATTTCAGACAGGCTGAATCTCTCAGAAGAAAAGATGTACAGAGGTTCATTTAAACAATAATCATTCTAGAGAGAAATAACACAAAGAGATACAAACAGAAAAAGGAAGATACAGAGAGAAAGAGAGAGATACAAAGAGAGACAGCGGGAGATAAAAACCAATAGAAAGAGCGCATGAGAGAGAACCTCCCACTGTTACGCACAGGTGGCTTTTTTGTTTTTCTTTTTCAAAGGACATTGATTGGCTGAAAGGTGATGTGTTGACAAGTGAGGTTAGGTTTCCAACATCACTTGCATTACTAACAAACAAAGGGGAGGCGGGAAGATGGCGGTAGCGTAAGACGTACTACGCCGAACTCTCAGTACAAGAGCTATTTCTTTGCAATTTTCTATGTATACAAGCGCTCACTGAAGAACTTTTCTACTTTGTAAGATTATCTTACTCTTAGGAAGATGCCTAAAATACCCCAAAAAAGAACCAATGACCACAACAAGCTGGATAAAACCTGCCTTGTTGCTTCTGAAAAAGACCACGACTATGTTGGCGCGGCTATTGTCGCTTTTCAACCCGAGGCCGACGAAGAGGATTTCCCGCCGCTCCCGGTTACCCCAAGTAAGCCTCCCGTTGCCAAGAAACCTTTTCCGAATGTTTCACGGACAACTAACAACTCAAACCCCGATGATGCTATCGCTATGCTTGCTAGCTTGATCAACACAAGAAGTGATGCCTTAGAAACAAAGCTAGGAAATATGCTAGAAGAAATTAAAGATATTAATAAGAAAATCAACTCAGTCGAGAAACGTGTGGAGCGCAATGAAAAAGATACAACGTCCTGCTTAATCCGTGTCGCTGAGATGGAGCGTTATGGCCGCCGTTGGAACCTCAGACTTCATGGAGTCGCTGAGACCGAGAAGGAAAACGTGTTGGAGGAGGTGGTGCGGGTCTGCCGGGAGACTCTTCCGAATGAGAAGGAAAGGCTTCAGCTCTTCATTGATGTCGCTCATCGAGTTGGAAGAAAGCTTCCCGGTAACTCTCGGCCTCGTTCCATCATCATTCGCTTCATTGCGAGGAGATATCGTGATTATATATGGAAGGGAGCTAAGGGAAATGACTTCCTGAAAAAAAGTGGTCTCCGTTTTACGGAAGACCTTTGCAAAGAAGATCGTGACTCTCGAAAGAAGCTGTGGCCGAGCATCCAGAAGGC
>NC_051437.1:27248752-27265072 GCF_001649575.2 Kryptolebias marmoratus
GACTAATCAAAAAGCAAAAACAACAATATGGACTTGCAAACAACTTGGAATTTTGGATTGTCTCCTATGTTAATTCACTGTAATTTTGGCATATTTACCACAATTTGTACTATTTTCTTTATGCAAGATTATTTTGATTGTTGTTTTCTTATCACTTTTGTACTTTTTGTTCCCCCTGGCAATTTATATTTGTTTTGTTTCGATTTTTTAATTTTTATTCTTTGTTATATATGTATATTCTTGTTCTCTCTAATATGTACTCTGCACAGTTATGCATTGTTGTTTACAAAAAATAAAGTTTGTTAAAAAAAAAAAAAGAAAAAAAAAAAAAACGAACAAACTAGCTTCCTGCTTTGTAGTATATAGTAGTGGTTCCCAACCCTGGTCCTCAAGGAACACTATGTTGCACATTTTCATTGTTTCCCTTCAGCATGTCTTCTATGCCTGCAGAAGCCTGTTAATAGCTCACTCATTCAAATCAGGAGTGTCAGAGCAGGGAAACAACAAAAACATGCAGGATAGTGTTCCTCGAGGACCAGGGTTGGGAACCACTGGTACATAGAGTCCTGTTTATAGCAGATTTAGCTATTCCATCAAGCAAATGTTAGATTCTATCATGGATCTATCAAATAGAACACCACACTGGTCTTAGTGTCGGTGACTGTCAAAGCATACTTTTGGTATTATGACATAAATCTTTAGCTGTTTTATATTTGTAAAATATGAATTTATCTTTGTCTAAAGAGCTGTGCCTTGTTGTGAAAGACAAACTAGTAGAAAGGTTTGTTTTAAACAAAATGCAAGTTATTTTATTTAAAGAAGTATGATATTAGGTATCTATACAAGACAAATGCCATTAAACATTGTTTTGCTTTGGCAACTTGATAATTAAAATATTTGTTTCAAAATTTTACTGCCAAAGGGGAAGTATGACTACATGATATAAAGTTTCTGGTTGATTGCAATGATGATTGTTTTTATTTGGACCTATTTTATGTAGTTCAGATTGTATGTATACAGAATTCCCCATTTTCCTTCTCATGTTCCTCCCTCCCAGCCTTAACTTGACATTTTTCACATTTTTTCCTCACTGACATCTTATTCTATTTATATACATCTTACTTGTCAGAATATACTGAAAACTCTTTATCTGGATCTTTTGAGGTATCTGTAAAGATGGGTTCTGATTTGATTTTGTATTTTCTGCAGTCCTGTAAAATAAATGTAACTGTTTCTGCCCTTTAAAATGCATCTCTGTTTTACTGTTTTACAAGACGTATTTTTAGATCTTGTGTATCCTATCCTGAAAATGGAAGTGACCATTTTCTCATTTCATAGGGTAGGGCAGGCTACAAGTCTGCTTGGAGAAGATTTAAAATAAATTTAAAATAACAACAACAATAGTATATTTGTACACATACATAACATTATCCCCTCTGTGCCTCTGCTGCTATTTTTATTATGATTGTCATAGTATTATCGTCATTATTATCAATATAATAATGCTGATTTGCAATTCATATCAAAACCTTTTTGATATAAACAACTTTGAATCTGTTTGAACTTGTTATGTATTTATTTGTTTTTAACCTTATGCATCAATTGATAAACTGCCATTTTTATTTCCATCTTTCCTATAGACCAGATGCTCTGTGTCCTTAAGACTAAACAATAATAATAATAAAAGAAAGAGGACTCTTGTTAACGCTTTTTGAACATGCTGCTAGCTGCTGTAGTGTTGTGTCACTCGCTAATATCGGCTACACAGAGAGAGGAGTCTTTCAGAGAGGGCAGAGGAGGGATTCATACAATAAACCTACTGCCGATTCGTGCATGCACACACAGAGAATGGCCGCCAAGGAGTGATTTGTTTGCTTAGTACTGTGCTGGAAATGGCGCTGTGTCATTCACTTGTGTACTGCACGAATAAGCTGCGTGAACTGAAGGATTCGGTGAACAAATCTTTTGAACGAATCATTTTAATGAACTAACTCTAGGGATTCAGTACACTCCATCCCATAACAAGCGTCCAGGGGGCATCCTTACCAGAAGCCCAAACCACCTCAACTGGCTCCTCTCGACGTAGAGTAGAAGTGGCTCTTCTCTAAGTTCCTCCCAGATAACCAAACCCTATTTCTAAATGAGAGCCCAGCTAGTCTGCAAAGAAAGCTCATTTCAACAGCCTGTGTTCACAGTCTCATTCTTTCGAAGTTCATGACCATAGGTGAGGGTAGGAACACAGACAAACTGGTAAACAGAGTTTTGCCTTGCAGCTCAGCTCCCTCTTCACTACAAGGGACCAGAACAAAGTACGCAATACTGTTGTAATCACACCAGTCAATTTGCTGATCTCACACTCCATTCTTCCCCAATTGGTGACAATAGGTAGCTCTGGCTAAGTCCAACTCTCACCCTGAAGAGGTCCGACTTACTGCCAGTAATACAAACTCGTACAATGTTTGTATAGGGACTAAATGGCCCCCAATCCCAAACTCACGGGTTGCCCCAAAGAAACTCACGGAGCACTCATGTCCATAACTGCCCCGGTTATGGACACCCTTATGTTCAAACATGTTCGCTATGGACAAACTGTGACTAGCACAGAAGTCCAATAACAGTACACCACTCGGGTTCAGATCGGAGGGGCTGTTCCTCTCAGTCAGCCCTTTCAAGGTGCACTATTGTTACCCAAGTGGGCATTGAAGTCGCCCAGCAGAATGATAGAGTCCCCAGCATTAAATGCAATTTAAAGCCCGATAAAATAAATGTGTTTATAACATCATATGACAAAGTAGCATCCATGTTCTGGCAGAGCACGGTGTATGTGAAGAGATGAATAGCGTAACATTTTCTGTTAATAGTCATAATATTATAACTGATTCCTGTATACAATATAATAATCAGAAACTTTAAAAAACCTGCAGAAAAAAAATGTTTCATTATTCTGTCCCTCAGGCAAAAACAAAACATCGCAACATCCGTAGTGACTTGAAGTTTCTTCGCAATATCAGTTTGTTGCGTCGTCTCACCACTTCAGTCCACTTCAGTCCAGCAGTCCAGCGATAATGTGGATTTAACTTAGATTGCTAACCAACATTAAATTTAATACCAGCGCATTATGGTGTCAAAGGAAATTAATTGGTAGATAGGACAGCAAAGGAAGCTTTTAAAAAAGTTTCAGTAGATTTAGTTATTAATTTTAGTAAAAAAGAAATAAAAATATTAATTAAACTGAAAATGGAGGATAAATGAAAAAAGCAACGGGAGGAAGAAAAGAAAGGACGTTGGTTTTATAAAATTCTAAAGAAGACAGAAATTAGAAGTACAGGGAGATCAAGAAGAGAAGAAACATTTCTCAGCTTAGATTTGGGCACGTTGGGTTAAATAGTACTCTTTTTATTTTAGGGAAACATTGTAATGGTAAATATGAATACTGTGGAATAGATGAAACTATAGAGCATGTTATGATATACTTTAAATTTAAATTCAATTTTGTTGAATTATTTAGAGTTAATTCAAAAAATAACATTTACCAGATAATATTTAGTTTTCTAACGAGAGAAATTCTGGTTCACACTCCTTACCAGTAGGTGGCGGTAATGGGCACCTTCAGCTTCTTGCCAACCGCCATAAAACTTCACAAGAAGACGAAGAAGAAGAAGAACATTAAACCTAAAAAAAAGCTGTAAGTTTACTACTTAGCCATGTAGTCAGCACGAAGTCTAAGAGTCCCTGAAAAAGAAAAAGGTATTTATGTTTAACCTGCTAGTGGCGCGTTTTTATGTTACAAGTGTGTCATATTAAATTTAAGTTATTATTTTCTAAAACTATGCCTGGAAAAATAGCTGACGTTATTATCTGTCACCGATGACAGCTCCCAACAGGAGTTTGTGTGTTAGCTAACGGCGAACAAGAACACCGGCTGGACCGTTTTAGTGACTAAAATAAGTTTTTAAAATATACCCGAATGGGTCGCCAAACGCCTGCCAAATGCAACAATTTACATACTACACAAAAATGCGTTTAACACAGCTCGTCATGTCGCCAGCTGTTTGCTATCAGCGGTTAATATCAGTTGGACTCGGCCGTTAGCTGACGTTGATCTCAGCTGTTTGCTAACCCCTATAAACGTTATCTTTGCTGTCCAAATCCGTGGCAGGTAATTGTAACACATAATTCACTTCAGACTACATTTGCAATGGCTAGACTGGATGTGTAATCACAGTTATCTATACATAATCCTTCCTAGTCTAAAAGTACATTTTATATTTTCAGAAGGGCTCTCTTTTCTACCACACAATTCACATTTTAGATATGTCAAATTACATTATTCCTGTCGTCTGTCTATGAATAAGACTTTTAGCTTGTTCTTTCTACTTTTAATCTCTGCTGTTTCAAGCAAGAGTGTTTTAAGAAAACTGAGAAGGTTTTGATCTGTTTTGTACCTTTTTAGCCGAGGATACATCTTGGCTGACTATCACCACTAAATATCATTTCCTCTGTGTTCAGTAGGAAAATAAGATTGCATATTTGTCATATACATACAGCAGACTTGTTTCCTCACGATGTACATGTCCTGAGATTTTTATTCTTCTGTGAAAAATGTGTACATTTTATCAGGGGGGGGGGGGACACATGGCTGGAAAACTAGGAGACTTAGGTGGGGAGACAGATTTGTCTCGACGCAACCCAGCATCCATTCATCTGCTTTACCCACTTGTTTCTGTTTGGGTCACAGGGAGATGGTGCCTATTTCCAGTGGTCATTGTCTAAAAGACTATGTACACCCTGGACAGGTCTCCAGTCCTTCACAGGCCCACATAAAGATGAGCAAGACAGACCGCCATTCATGCACACACTCACACCTGGTAACAGTTTAATCACCAGTTACCCTAACCTATATGTTTTGGGGCTGTGGGAGGAAACCAGAGCACCATGCATGGAGAAGAACATGCAAACTCCTAGCAGAAAGGTCCCAGCCGAGAGGCAAACCTGCCATCTTCTTGCTGTGAGGCAGCCCAGCTCCATATCTTCCACAGGAACAGGATTCTTATTGAGAATGAACATTGTGGATATCTGAAACAGTAGAGATGGGTGGTTAAAGCCTTGTGAAGCTTTAGAGATGGCTTCCTGATTGTACTGAAAAAAGATTCAAAGCCTCATCCTACCAGTAATATCTGGTGGTTAACTCCAACTATAGCAACTACAGACTACAGCAAGTCAGCTGTGAAATGAAAAAGGCTTTGGAGACAATGTAAGACATCCCTAAATAGAGAAACTTGTATTTCAGATATCTGCAGTCTCATTGGTTATAATCATTATTATCATTTTACCCATTTAATGTTAAAATTCTTAATAAATATTTAAAATATATCTTCATCATTACTCCAGCTACTAATGACAAATACTTTTTTTTAATTACTTAACTGTTGAATATCCCTAATGACAGTTTTAAAAGTTAAATGTTTTTATTCTTCATTCTAAATTATACTAGTGACGACATGAATAGTATTTTTTATTTTGGGTATCCTAAATAAAACTTAGAAAGCAATCGGAGTGTAGTTGTCTGAAATCCAAATATCTATTTCAGATATTCACAATGTTAATTATAGAAGAGAAAATAGTACTTTTAAATATCTGGAAATTAAAGCCCGAGACACCTGAGTGTAAAAAAGTGACATTTGTCTAAGGATGTTTGTGATGTCTTAAATGTTGATTATGGATTGGATGAATGACATTCTCTGGATGGCTCAAATGTTCATTTTCATTAGGAAGAACTGAATTATGGATATCTGCTTCAAAGCAATAGTCTGATCAACTTGTTTGGCATATTCACACTGTCATTTTTGTGTCTTTTTAAACACAGATTCCCACAGCAAATCGATATAGATGGTATGAGGGAATGCAGAGTCAGTTTAGAGATGGTTTCTCTACAGTAGCTGCCTGTTCTGGAGCTGATCCTGGCAGTCCTGGATGGCTTGCCCGGTCCAATTCGTCTTCCGGGTGCTTTGCACTGTTGGACTGGTTCTCCTCTACTATGTCTTCTCCATAGGCATCACATTCTATAACAAATGGCTTATGAAGGTAAGTGGAAAAAGATAAAGAAGCACAGTTGGTTTCCAACATGTCAGGCTTGTGCTCTTTCTGTGGGTTTCTTTGATCAGAAGTAATACAGCAAAGGTAATCCCAACAGAATCTCTTGGTCTGTGTTTTGAGAAAATGTCCAGCAACAGCCAGGCCGTCCTTGGTGATTCTGTCTGCTTCTTCCTCTCTCTCAGGGCTTCCATTATCCTCTGTTCATGACACTGGTTCATCTTGCCGTCAACTTCTGTCTGTCAGCTCTGACGCGATGGGCCATGCAGTGCTGGACAGGCAAACCACGCATCATCCTAAAATGGACAGACTACCTCCATAAATTGGCTCCGACAGGTACAGGTGGATTCTCAAATGTTTGTTTTGAGACTGAGGAGATCAGAAAAGAGACTGAAGATCTCTTTTCTGTTTTTTTTTTATTAGCCTTAGCAACAGTACTGGATATTGGACTTTCCAACTGGAGTTTCCTCTTCATCACCATTAGCTTGTAAGTTTGAAGAGACCAACTTCAGGCTGTCATGTCTAGATTTAACGTGTTGTTTCTTCCTAATTTTTGGTTCTTATTTTTTTTGTTCAAGGTACACCATGACCAAGTCCTCAGCAGTGCTGTTTATCCTCTTTTTCTCCCTTGTGTTCAAACTAGAGGAGCCTGTGAGTTCAAGTTTAACTTGAAACTTGTGCAAATAATATGTTGATTAATGTGTTTTGTCTTAATTTTTATTTTATGTCATGCAAAGTTGGACTAATTAAAGCTAAGCCTCATACAGCTTACATAATGGTACTTCATGAAAGAGTTCTTGAAGAGTTCTTAAAATGTGATTATTTTCAAACTGGCTCACCAATAACCACAAAATTAGAGAATCTAACCTTTATATGAGCCAGTTGAAATTTAACAGATGATATGTTTTAAAAAAACAGCACAGGGAGGGTCATCATGCACAGCACCCTTGATGTTATAATCATCATGCAATCTTCTCTTTTGTTTCTTTCTCTCTTGAACCAGAACCCTTTCCTGATCTTGGTGGTCCTGCTGATTTCCAGTGGTCTCTTTATGTTTACATTTGAATCCACGCAATTCAACTTGGAGGGCTTCATTATGGTGCTGCTGGCGTCCTTCATCGGGGGAATCCGCTGGACCCTCACCCAGGTCCTCATGCAGAAAGCAGAGCTGGGTTCGTCTTAAGTCATTGCCAAATTTGAAAAATATTCAGTATGTGGAGAAGTCCTGTAGCTTTGCATAAGGGCTACAGCTGCTGCAGGTTGTCTCGTTAATAACATGAAAAAAATATACAAAAACGTAACTCTGAAACACTGCATATACCTCACGTTCAGGTCTTATTAATGAAATAATGTAGCTGTGACCCAACAACACTGCACAATTTCATGCAACGCTGTGCAGATGGTACCAGTTGCACACTGCTGCTGCTGGTGTGTTGTTAAGTGCTGCTTGTTGTGATGTCCTGTATAAAATTAATAACAACTGTAGCTGAGGCTTATGGGTTCGCTTATACTGGGTAAACTACAAAATAACAGCGCGTTACTCCAGCAGCAGCATCTCACAACTTCTAACATGTTTGCTGAGTGTATTTCTTTTTGCAGTGGTTAGAACTTTTAGTTTGTTAACTTATGCGAGATTAGATATTTTCTTCCTATTGCACTTTATTTTTATGGTGCACTTTCTTTCAGGCCTTCAGAATCCGATAGATGCCATGTACCACCTACAACCTCTCATGTTTCTTGGCCTCTTTCCCCTCTTCTTGTACAATGAAGGTAAGAATTGTTCAGCTAAGTTTTTGTCTAGTTTTGTGGCTGCTGTAAATTTATCTCCATAACCTGATTGTATTTGAAAGTTCTCATGTCTACATCAGCTCTAAGGAAGTTGGAATGTGGTTCCTTTATTGCTTTAAAGGTTTATACAGAGTGCAATCAGGAGGATTAAGGCAGAAAGAATCCGTTAGACTTAAGGAGAACATTGTGTTGCTTTAACCCTAACCCTATCAGCACTTCTGTAGGAGTTTCTTTGGATTTGTGACATGGAGGCTAATCTGAGGGCAGAACATTTTAAAGATGCTTCACGTGTTTTATTTATCTGATTATTACTGGTTGAAGCACAGTTAAAACGTGCCGTGGCTCTCTTTAAGAAAGCATCTCTAAAAACTCAACATGTTTTTGAGATTTCAACACAGGAAATATGAATGGTCAGGCTGTACCTGTAACTGTTTGATTGTGTCTCTCTGCAGCCCTGAGCCTGAGTACCTCTGAGAAGTTATTCCGGGTGACGGAGCTCACCCCTCTTCTGTATTCCCTCCTCACTCTCAGTATCGGCGGCACATTGGCCTTTGGTTTGGGCTTTTCTGAGTTTCTACTCGTCTCACGAACTTCCAGCCTCACTTTGTCTATAGCAGGAATTGTTAAGGTACTTAATGTGTTGTGGCTTTTTGTAAAATCTACCAAACTATCATACAAAAATGTTATTAACCTGCATGAAAGTAGAAAAACAAGCCTTTTCTTTCTGTTGAACTTAACTTATTCAGAGAAAGCCAACAAAGGTGACAAATATGCCTTTTTTGTTCAGAACTTTAACTTTAATCTAACAGACTTTTTGTTTGTTTGTTTTCTGCAGGAAATTTGTATGCTGCTTTTGGCAGCATCTCTGGGAGATAAATTAAGCTTCATTAACTGGCTGGGGTTTGCCATGTGTCTGTGTGGTGTATCATTACACGTGGGACTCAAAATGTACTATTCCAAAAGTAAGATTTCTTTTTCTTTTGTTTGCTAGCAGTAACGTCAAGTATTTCAAAAATTTTTTAGACATTTTATAGATGAACTATTTTTTTTTTTCCTCAAAAGCAAAATAATATTTTTTGCACAACACCAGTATTCAAAATAAACTGTTTATTAAAACTGAATTTATCTTCTCCTAACTGCATCTAAAAGTGTCAGATTCTGCTCACATTTATAAACACATTATTCTTTAAGCATCCAAAAGAAGAATTCTTCTTCTTCTTTCAGCTGTTCCCTTTACAGGGGTCGCCACAGCAAGTCCTCCTCCTCCATCTAACTCTAACTCCTCTGTCCTCACTCTAACTACCTCCATGTCCTCTCTAACTGCATCCATATATCTCCTCTTTGTCTTTTTCCTGGCAGCTGCGTTTCTAACATCCTTCTACCAATATACCCACTGTCCCTCCTCTGCACATGTCCATACCATCTCTTTAACTTTATCTCCCAGTCCTTCAACCTGATGACCTCATTCCTAATCCTGTCCATCCTTGTCCCTCCCAAGGAGAAGTCCTTGAAGTCCTGCACCTTTCTGACCTCTGCTCCTTGTAGCCTCAGTGCTCCACCTGCCTCTCTTTTATTCACACACGTTCTCTGTCTTCTTACAGCTGACTTTCATTCCTCGTCTTAATTCATATCTCCACCTCTTCAGGTTCTCTTCCACCTGTTCCCTGTTCTCACCACAGATCATGATGTCTTCTGCAAACATCATAGTCCACAGAGATTCCTGCCTGACCTCATCTGTTAGTCTGTTCATCAACGAAGCAAACAAGAATTTTCTCAAAAAACAACAGTGCGCCTTATAATCCAGAGCGCCTTATATATGTAAGAAGCCGTCATGTTTTAGTACGACTGTGGTAAACTACAAAGCCGCAGCGCTTGCAGCATTAAGGTTCAGTTATAGTCGTGCTTTGTAGTGTCTCGAAAGGCTCCACGCTACTCCTGCGCTCGGCACGCGGTGGAGGTGTTTATATTTGACGCTTACGTCGGTGCAGTATTCTCCAAAAAGACGGGGCTGTTTTGTTTCGCTTAATGCGCCTTATAGTCCGGTGCGCCTTATATATGACAAAAGTTTGAAAATGGACCATTTATTGACAGTGTGTCTTATAATCCGGTGCACCCTTTAGTGCAGAAAATATGGTACACTGACTTGTGCTTTCTAGTGGCTGATTTCAAGTGAAACACAAATATTTTTACCGGTAGTTAAATAAGGCTTTAGGAAGTACTAATATTTTTTTTTTTTCTGTTTGTTTTTTTCAGATAAGGTTCCCTCTTTAAGGCAGCTCAGCAGTAAGAGTTCAGAACTTGAGATGCTTTTACTGCTGAACGACAACAATAAGTGCGAGGATTCAGCTGCAGATGAATCTAATGACGAAGATGAGGAACAAGAAATCTCTGTTAATTGACACAGCATCTCTACTCATTCCTTTTCTCATCTATCGGGACATTTAAACATTAGAGGTGTAACGAGATCTTGTGGCGCAGTATCTCGAGACTGAAACCTCACAAGATTTCTTACTGAGCTGAAACACAAAAAATTCTGTCTAATGACTTTGTCTGGTGAAATAATGTCCCCAGCACTTTAATTGTTTGTGTGGCAGCAGTTTAAAAAATCAGACTGTGTCGTTTACTTAGACCTGTCCCTCCCCTCTGCTCTCTGTTTAATAATCTCTGTGTTCATCAGTGGGAGCAAAATTTCTCTCTGTTGAGAATAATAATAAACACCTAAGAGTTTTGCTCTCATGTCCTGAGAGTTTTCACAACTCAGATTCTCAGACAAACTCCTGTGAGGTTCTGGTTTCTTAAAAATGTTCAAATATTCTCTCTCTTTGTCCCGTCTCGTTACACCTCTGCTGAACAATAAAACCGAAGAAGCCTCTGATTTAAGAAATGGACACAAAAACAGGAAATTATCAGAACTTTTCTTCCATCGGTCATGTTCTTTGGTCTGACATGGACCTTTTTATCAGCTGTGCATTCACTGTGGACCATAAACGCAACACAAAAGGTTTTTTTGTTTTGGTTTTAGAGGACATTAAAACAAGGTGAATGCATTCAACTGTTTACAACGTTTGACGTGTGAGAAACGGTGATTTAGCTTTAAAGAGTGGTTCCTTTTCCTTCCTATGCATAAAACATATCTTCTCACCTTGTTTTGTGTTTGGAAAATGAAGGATTTTGTAAATTTATCTTTAGGCTTCTGCCTGAGTGGGGCATTGTGGAAATTGCAATGATGATTTACTATTATTTATTATGTCTAAGAAATGTGTACCAATTGCGAAAAGTCTTTCTTCAAACATGTATTTTTACATTTGGCTCACCTTTTCTTTGCATACTTGGCTGTCAAACCTAAATCTAATCTATATGAATAAATTACTGCTCTTTAAGAATCATTATGATTTCACGAAGCCTGTGGATAAATTAAAATCCTTTGTTCATTTAATAGTCCACAGATTTTCATCTGGGAAAGTTATCATGTTTTCATTGTCAAGGTTTTGTTCTAAAAATTATTTTTAAAAAGGCATTTTAATGTACATCACAAAGATGTTTTTTTTGTTCTCATTTTTTCATTTTAATTCAAAACAATTGATCTTCTTGTGCCTTTAATAAAAGCAGTCATAAAGACTTTAAAGAGCTATTTTCATAATGCACAATGTTTGTGCATGTTTTAAAATTATTTTTAAAAGTTTGAATATCTTTTTATTTTAAAAAACAAATTTTTTTAGAAATAAAGTGACATGAAAAAAAAACCTGTCATTTCATTTTTGCATAAATTTGTCCCATTAAAGATTTTTATTACCAACACAATAATAAAAATGTTATTTGTTAAACAATATTTGCACCACAGTCTTAAAAAAGGCCACAAAAACTACATATTAGGTTTATTTAACATGTTTAACAAAAAAGAGATAGGCTTCACAAGTTGTTGCAAAATGTTTTTTTTTTTTTTTCATTTTTATTTCTAAGTATTTGCCTGTCATTTAAAGGGTTAACCGCTGATCCCGAGCCAGATTCCTGTTTAACACCTGGATGACACAACAGAAATCACGTGGTTCTTTATGCATACACAGTAACACTAACAGATAACATGTTTTTATCTTCTTATAAGCCACATTGTGCCCATAAATATACAGGGATGTTTTATTAAAGTAGAATAACATGCAATGACATCAAAACGTCCTGTAGAGCGCTTATATGTGTCTCTTTGTGCAGGAGGATCTTTGTAACATTCCTTGGAGGGCCACTCCCATGGTGGAGCAGAAGGAGGACCCCGCTGCTTCTCAGATTTCACCCCCTCAGATAGGACCGGAGCTGCTTTCACAGTTTAGCCAAGTTTGTGTTGACATCTCAGCTCTGGAATGCCGTGTGGAGTCTGTCTGAGGGAATAACCTGGACTCACCAAACAGCCAGGTAGGTCAGACAACACCTGGCTGCTCCATAATGGACAAACAGCCCCTCTATGTGCTCGAGCAGTGCGCACCTATTGGTGTCTGTTTGCGTCAGACATTTATAGGAGCTGCTAATGGAAAAACCTAAAATCCAAATCAATTTTATGCTACACAATTAGACTGGACAATAAATCAACAATTCTCGGCCTTTGCCTTTAGAAAACAAAACAATGTTCTGATTGTTGTGTCAATCCTATGGTTATTGCTTGAATAACTTTAATAAGACATTGTTATATATGGGTTCTCAGCTAAAGCTATATATTTCAGTCTATCTGAAATAACTATTCAATAGGTTAACTCTTTTTATTTCATATTTGTGCTTGAAGGCACTGAGTTTGTTTGAAAAAAAGGGCTGCAGTTACTGCATGTTGGTTTTAATTAAAATGCAGTTAATTGAGGATAAACGGACATGTTTCTCTCTCTAGTGTTGCTACTTATTGGTGGTTTTGGTTCATCATTAAACTGGTCC
This sequence comes from Kryptolebias marmoratus, assembly GCF_001649575.2. Classification (NCBI taxonomy): domain Eukaryota; kingdom Metazoa; phylum Chordata; class Actinopteri; order Cyprinodontiformes; family Rivulidae; genus Kryptolebias; species Kryptolebias marmoratus. The sequence goes on from NC_051437.1 coordinate 27,261,545, forward strand.
CTTTTTTAGTGAACCTGTCTCAGGTTCAAACCGCACCATCATTTCATTTAGTAAAAGATTTTCCTCAATTTGGGTCACAGCTTGTCATTAAGGGGTTATGGTGGGTCCAGAAGGTTTTTTTTTTTTGACATTATGTCCTTTTTCAGCACAAAGAGAAGTGTAAACCAAACCACCTCCGAAAACCAAGCTTATACAGAACCCCTTTCAGTTGTCCAATACTTAATTTCCCTGCATTAAGGGTTTTAACTATAATTATTTCAGATGTTATTTTCCCAGAAACTCACTCCAACAATTTTTCTGGGATTTCAAAAGGTTAACGACCACCTCATCAAAGTCAGGTGATTTCTGAACCAAATTCCTGCTCAATAAACAGTGCAGCCAGCGCGTTCAGCCTTTCTTGTCCCATGTGTCTAAAAAAGTGCTCTTAAGATTGTTCTCTGTCATCATCCTCAACACTGATAGAGCAGATGTTAACCCTTCAAACACGGTACTTCTGTACATCACCATGATGAGCTTGTTGGATTGACATGTTGTCCCAACTCTGATTTTTATAGATTTTTTCAAAGCATGCCTTCAGGTTCTCTTAGTGTTCAAACACAGTGTGCATCGTGCAGATCTTGAAGTTCCACTGTGTTTGGCTTGGTGCTGGAATCCTCCTTCTGCACACTTAATTCAGGACAGCAGTCATTTTAGGAGACTTGGGGGAAAAAGAAGGTCCAAAAGCTGATAGATTTGCAAAACATACTTTGACAGGTGTGGGCATTGAGCATGCCTGTTGAATGACCAGGTTTAAATGATGGGCATAACAGTGCACAAAGTATGCTTGACGAAAGGCCTCCCGCAGCCTAGCCTGCAAACTGAAAGATGCGTCGCTCATCACAGCAGGTCTATCAAAAGTCTGGGCAATTAGTTTATTTTCCAGTTTAAACAAGGCACTCCGAAGAATGGTCATCAAGTTTACAGTAACTGTGCCATTATGCAAGATGCTATTACAGAATATGATGTTGTTTTGTCTCTTCTGTATCTTTCTCCGTTATTTTCTTCAACACAGTCTCTTCTTCCTTACACTGTCACAGTAGTGCTATCTAGCACCAAGAAGCTGTCAGCAGCAGGGATGATGGAGGCGAACCCAGAACACAGACTCATTCTTAAACTAAAAAACTAATATATTAAATCAAAGCAAAAGCTGGCGAGGCAGCAAAACAACAAAACATAAACTAAAATACAAAGAACAGAGCAGGCGTGTAAACGGGAAACAGGAACATGAACAGGAACGAGGACGACAGAACAATGAACCGATGGAGTAGTGGAGAAAATGACCGGGTTTTAAACACAGAGGAAAACGAGGTAAGTGGAAACAGGTGGCATGATTACAAAGTTTGGACAGGCGTAGATTGGCGTGGCAGACAAACAAAGTGCAGACTGAGGGGAAGTGAATATGACAAATAAACCAGAACACAAACTAACTGAACAATAACTCAATACAAAAACAAAAAGCAATAAAACTAAAACACAAAAACCCAGATCCCGACAGAAGCAACAACAGCAATATATTACCTGTGTTAACACAAGAACACAACATATCCCCTGTTACCCAAACAAACCTGATTACTTTTAAACAAAAGTAGTATTGGAAAACTTAGCAATGTATCCACTTTGTAACATTTATGTTGACAACAGAAAGTAAATATAAGTTGTATATTTGTAAAGAATTTTCTCAGAAAGTTTAGTATTACTGTAATGCAAAAAAATCTTTCAACTGCCTACAAACAAGCAAGAGCCTCTTTTGCTATAGTGGAGTACTTCCTCACAGGGTGCGAGATGCAAAAGCCAAAATGCTTTCCACATTGTCCGACTGTTACTGTGTCAGAACTGCTCCCAATCCATTGTCTGAGGCATCTGTTGTGATGAATGTTGGCAGTTCAGGGTTGTAGATGGCAAATGCTGGGCTCTTCAAGAGCATTGTTTTAAGGTGATTGAAACTTCCATTTGCTGCATCAGTCTGTTTTAGTTCAGCTTGAATATTTGTTTGAAGTAGCTCTTGCAGTGTTTCAACCACTATTGCGTAGCTTGGTAGAAACATGTTGAACCAAAAGTACAATATCCATCTGTTTTTCTTTGAAGAACAGACAGGCATGTAGATAAAAATTAAATTGGGTACATATTCATTATGGCCACAAGGAATTATGTGAAACAGGAAAAAAATATCAAAGAGCCATACATATATAATTAACATCATGCTATCATGTAGGTAAGATGATTGTTCAAGTGCCCCCTGCAGAGACATTGAACATTTGTCTCAGATGCTGTTTTGTGGTGATTTGTCTCAACATTATGCAAAAAAAAAAAAAGAAATCTGCTCTTTTTCAACTTTAGTGTTTTACTGTATGTATCAAGACATAATAAAAAATAGTTGGGTTTTCCAATGAAAGGTTTCTGGAAAGTTTCTGAAAAATGCCAGAAATTTTCCACCCCATTGCATCCCTAGTCAGTATACAGAATATACATATTTCCTCCAAGGAGCCAGGCTTTTTTACAAATCTTTAAAATGTTTTTATTAGGTCTGCAGGTTTTCTGAAGCTCTTTTGTTTTTTTATTTTTTTTGCATGTTATGCTTTTTGCATCTTTCCTCCAGTGATTATAGGAGAAAAAGCTAATTCCAAAAAAACTTCATTTCAAAATGTTTTCTTTTCTGCTCATCAACAAGAAAAATTATTTATAATTAATGGTCCGAAAATTGCAGAGGGTTATGTGCCTAAGTTACTTTACTAGATCCATTTACAAAATGAAAAGTGGTTTATAAAAAAAATTATTAATTGTACTCTTATTCTCTTTGTATTTCCTGAAAGATGCATTTGGTTTTTTCACTGATGCAAAAATGTTTTTGGCCAGTATTCTTTTGGAAATCACCTTTTTGGTCTATAAATATTAAATTATGCTTGTAAAACTTTTTTTTATCTGTGCTTTTTAAAAAAAACAACAACAAAAAAACAAGTTTAAAACTGGAACAAAGTGTCGAAGCCAAGGTAGGTAAAGTGTGATTCAAAATGATCCCTTACTAAGTTGTACAATAACAATGTTTGATTCTAAATTTATTCAAATCTAACTTCAAGTGGACAGAAACAAACAACAGATTCCACTCTGGTAATATTTATATAACAAAAATGAAGACAAAATGAAAAAGTTGTGTAAAACAACCAAGTCTACTCCAGCAGCTTGTAGAACCTCCTTTAACAGCAATGATTCTGGTCAACCATGCGGCGTCTCAGGAGGGGAAAGCAGTGCAGCACCAACACTGTTTATAGTGAGGGTGGTGTGCTTCTGACCTCGACTCGGGATGTCGTGGGTCGGTAGGCAGAATACTTCGAAGACCTCCTCAATCCCACCAGCACATCTTCCATTGAGGAGGTGGAGCCTGGGGACTTTGGGTCGGACTCTCCAATCTCCGGTGCTGAGGTCACCGAGGTGGTTAAAAAGCTCCTCGGTGGCAAGGCTCCGGGGGTGGATGAGATTCGCCCGGAGTTCCTT
>NC_051437.1:27266476-27286204 GCF_001649575.2 Kryptolebias marmoratus
GATGGATGGATGGATGGATGGATGGATGGATGGATGGATGGATGGATGGATGGATGGATGGATGGATGGATGGATGGATGGATGGATGGATGGATGGATGGCTGGCTGGCTGGCTGGCTGGCTTGCTTGCTTGCTTGCTTGCTTGCTTGCTTCAGCTCATTGAGGTTTCTGCACAGCTCTCCTAAGGTCCCACCACAGCATTTTAATCAAGTTGAGGTTATGGACTTTGACTATACCATTACAATACCTTGATTCTTTTCTTTTTTAGCTGTTCTGTTGTAGATTAGCTGCTGTGTTTGAGATCATTGTCCTATTGCATCATGACCCAGTTTGGTCCAAGCTTCAGCTGTCGGACAGATGGCCTCAGATTTGACTCCAGAATCCTTTGATCTACAGAGGAGTTCATGGCCAACTCAATGACTGGTGGCAAAACCATCAGCCTTTCACCACCGTGCTTGACAGTTGCTATGACATGTTTGTGCTAAGATGCTGTGTTTGTTTTTCTCTGCCTTATAGTTAAGCATCTTAGCTTTGATCTCATCTGTCCAAAGTACATCGTTTCAGAAGTCTTGGTTTATTCAGACGAAACCTTTGGTGTTTTTCCAGTTGTCCTGTCATGATATTTAACCTTTAACCTGCTAACTGAGGCCTGTAGATTTTTTGAATTTTAATACAACAACACACCTTTCAAAAGCTGGGAAAGAACCAACTCTTAGCATCTCATCTTCTGTAAACATTAAGAACGGGTTCTCACTTTATATTTAAAGCTTAAAATTTGATTTATAGATAAGGTACATGTTTTGCTGAGAATTTCTGATGTAGGAACTGAAAAGAGCAATGTTTAGCTAAATGGTGTCCCATTTCCATTACTCAAATATCAAAATCAGTTTTGGCAGATTAATTCATTTTAGCTTTTCACACGCTCTCATTTCTGATGTCCCGGCCTTTGGTTGTGTTGGCATTGTTTTTCCAGCTTTTTATTATTATTTACCCTTTTTATTCAGCCTTTCTGAATCAGTTGTTAAATATATGATGGTTAACCTGAAAAGAAAAAAAATAAAATATAATGACTCTAATTTGATACTAATGCAGTTTTTGTATATTTTTAGGCCCCACTCATGTCTCCTCGCCTTCTTGCCTCAACTCCATCTTTCTGGCTGATGCTGTGTTTCCTGCTTAGTGTCTTCCTGCTGCTGTCCTCAGGAGTCCATGGCCAAGGTAATGCATCTTAATTTATTCTAAATTCACAACAACCGCAGTGCAGTTTAGTAATTTTGATCCAATTTTTTAAACTGTGTTTCCTGCTTTTTATTTCCTCAATGTAGTAATCAGACTCTCCAGAAACTTCTGGTCAATGCATACACGCACACACACAGAAAGTAAGAAGAATTTGTTGAGTTCTTCAGATCCACAGAAGGGATAAAACAGTGTTCCCGTTCTGTCTTCCTTGTTTCCGTTTCCTCCTCCCCCTTCGTCTTCCTCTTCATCCGTTACACCATTACATATTACATTCAGTACTCTGTCACACCGACTGAGTGATGCTCTTCTGACATGACATTTGGCCTGACCGTCCTAAACTGGAGTCCTGTTCCTGTTTCTGCTCCAGTCGAGAGGACAGGGTCTGCTTTGACGGATGAGGGGGCAGCTGGAGAAATGGATGGAGGGAAGATGGGAGGAGAGACGCATGAAAGACATCATTTGTTGAGAAACCCCTGCTGGAAATTATGTAGATGAAGTCAGAACAAGAGATGGATTTGATATATGGAAAAAAGGAAGGTGGGGGTTAGACCGCCCTGGAGAATGGAAAAAATTAAACATAGTTTTCCAGCTTGAGTTTTTGATCCTGGAAAATCTTGCAGTTGTCATATTTGACCTAAATAAGTAACTTGACAACATGCACAGACATTTTTAAATCCTATTTTACTTTTTCTTCTCTTTGTCACCATCAAGGTCGTCTTAAACTAACAGTTCTGTCTGAGGACAGACTGCAGATGAAATGGAAGGAGGCTGATGGACCCGTTCAGGGCTACAAAGTTCGAGTCAGAACTACTTCAGGTAGGGATGTTTTTGTAGTTGTTCTGAACTGGTGGAAGCTGTTACATGTGACATTTAAAGGAGATGCACAGAGTGTACTGCTTTGAAAAACAAGCTATATGTGTGTGTTGTGCAATGGCAGAGCTGTGCTGTTCTGAACTGAGCTCAGCAGCTTGCAGAGAGGATCGTGCTGATGAGTTAAAATTATTTTAACTAGAGTGTACTCTCAGTGACCCCATCATGTTCAATCAGAAGGAATAATACACACAAACCCCAGTAAATCTGTATGTGTCCACTGATGTCAATGAGGGTCTGAAACCTGAAGTTTCAGTCCATCTCTCTCCAACACTCCAACAGGCTGTCATGTTGCTCTCTACTTAGTTTCAAGTAAACGTGGAAGCAGTTGTTGTTCACTCTCAGAACTTGGAGGATATTGTGAATGTTCTAGATGTCCTTCTAGCCTCTGCTTGTTCTTACTTCACCTCCTCTTCTTTGTCAGTAAATGGGATGCCAGGGCTTTTGTCTAATGATCTGAGAGATGCACGTTGCATTTACGCTGCTGCCTCAAAAATGAGCTACTTCCTTTGGTTTCCCAGCAAGCAGCACTGCAAGTTTTATGCAAGTGTCCCTTTCTCCAGCCCCAAGCTGTACCTCTGCAACAAGAGCACTGCTTCTTAGACTTATGTTACTTAACTTCATTGTACAATTGTGATGACACCTCTGAGTGCAAAACAAGATTATAGCAAAGATTCTTGAGTGGCCAAAGTATTCCATCATCCAAATTTCTTGTTTGTGTCTCAAACCATTCTTGATACATTCCTGCAGTGTGGCAGGGTGCATTATCCCAGGCCTCTCTTGAAAAAGAGATCCGAGATCTCAATGGGATTGGCCTGGTTAAATAAAGGTTAATAAAAGCGGAACAAAATAGGATACTTCCATCAGGGAATATTGTGTTTTGCCACACCTTGCTTTGTGTTTTCCCAATAACAAAGACTGAGTGGCTCCAGTCAACATCAAGACTCCAGAGCTGCTTTGGTATCTATTTTTCTGTGCAGAGTGGAACCAAACAGAACAACATGTGAGAAATACAAACACTTATAAAGTAAACTGCTCAAAAAGCAGAGCAACACAGCAACAGACTCTTACGATGAACTGAAATGAACGATCACATAGAGAAATACAGCTTCCACGTAGTGTGACTTTTAAATACCTACGCAGTCTTTTTATCTTTTTCTCTCTTTTTTGTAGAGGAGCCACAACCGGAGCTGATGCTGACCACCACCCGGGGCCGGGCCACAGTGGCAGGACTGGATTCCAGTCAGGAATATTCGCTCCAAGTCTTTGTGCTGAATGGGACGACAGAGAAACTTCTCGCAAAAAGAAGATTCACCAGTAAGAACCGCTGGAATGCAGATTATTTTAAATTCAACTCTAAAAATGTGTTTATAGCAGCTCTGGCAGTAAATAAATAGAAATAGGATTATGTAATATGAATACAAGAAGTTGTTTTAAATAATTCTAAAAAAAAAAAATAACTGAAAAATACTGCTGGTATATGTATTCTGCTCCCAAAACTCAATACTTTGTAGCTCGACCTTTTACAGCAGCTAGTCTTCAGGTGAATCTCCTTAATTTCACATCAGCAGCATGTTTAGGGTTATTGTCCGGCTGGACGGTGAAGCTCTGTCCGAGTCTCAAATCTCTGGAAGACTCCAACAAGTTCCTGTATTTTGCTCCTATCATCTTTTCTTTAACTCAGTCCCTGCTGATGAAAAACAACCCCACAGCATGATGTTGCCACCACCATGCTTCACTGTAGGGGTGGTGTTCTCAGCATGATGAGATGTATTGATTTGCCTCAGAAATTATTTGATTGTTTCTCTGATGAACACCCTCCTTACCATCGCCATGAGTTTTAGTGGACGACCCTCTCTTAGCATGTTTGGCATGATGTAGTGGCATCATCTTTGTATTTCCTAATCATGGATTTATTGGAGCTCTGTGGGATGTTCAGGGTTCTATGATATGTTTTGCAACCAGCCCTGCTTTGTGCTTCTGCACAACTTTGTCTCTGACCTGTATGGAGAGTTCCTTCGTCTCTTGCTTGGTGGTAGCCCCTAGTATTGATTTTGGGGTCTGTTACAACAGGTGGGTATCATATTTTTTGTAGAATTATTGTTTTCAGTTAAATGAAACTGCAATTAAATTCCAGATTAAAAGTCAACAGGTTAGAAAGATTACAAAGGGGATGTATACTTCTGCAACCCACTGCAAAATGCTGACAATACTTTGATAGAAACACTTTTGTTTCAGCTGCTGACTAAATCAATACCGTGAGAGCACATTGGCAAGACAGGAAAGACTTATTTAAAGATAATGCTTCATTTTTGATATTCTCACACTTTCAAGCTCCTTTAAATCTGATGCTGCTTAACCAAATCTGCACAACCACACACACAGTTTACAAAGAAGAAAATAATTGTCCTACAAGTATTTTCTTAGAAAGTTAACAGAAAAATGGGGACTTTGTTTTTAGGACGGGACTCTGTGAAAGTGAACCCCATTAAGGTTCTTTGTTGATTGGTTTCCTTTCGATATGTGAGACCTTTTTTACTTGTAACATTTTAACGTGAGCCTCCAGGAGCACAGATAGGATTGCATGAAAGGTAGACATAGCCTGCGGATTCTTGAAAAAACGTGCAAGAGATGGTAGCTTTCTGTGTTGAGTTGAACCTGTTGTGGCAGGTTGGAAAAACACCTTGCCTTGGAAATTTGTAACACTGGCTGACAAGCTAGAATGATGGCAGTCTGGGAATTCCTTTTTGATGCGTCTTTATCTTTTGCATTTACTTAACCTTCCTCGGGGGCCCTGTGCTTGCTCAGAGCCATGGTACAACAATGGGTCATTATGTTGAGGCAGGTCTTACTTTTTGAAAGTTTTACCGTCACTTTGTTGCTGTTCACCTTGTTTCCTAACTCCAGGCTATAGATTTCTACCTGGGGAAGAAGTTAAACCAAAGAAGTAATTAGGTTCAAAACACAAAAAGTGCCTCACCTTTACATCCAACATGATAAGTTTCATCTATAACTTCAACCCATCAGGGAAGGGAAATCCAATATTTTTATTCTTAACTTTGATTCATCAGCAGACAGGCAGTTCTGTAGCAATTTGAAAGATAAATCAAAGTAAATTCTGAAAATCTTTTTCTGAGTTGTCGTTCAACTTTGCTTAAAAATCCCAGTTGCCCAGAATTGCAGTTACAATTACATTTATAAAACAGGAAGTGATTGAAATGACCTTTTGGTGGACATGTTACCCCATCAGGTGTAAAACAGAAAACCTATGACTGTGTTGTGTTCATTTAAAGAGAATTAGAAAAAATAAATGTTTGCATTTTTAGAAAACCTGGCTGCAGGTTTTGTTTTAGCAGTTATTGTTAATCTGTAAAATATTTCACAGCTCATTATTGCGCTGCACTTGGTGTCTTTCAGTGGAGGCTCTGCGAGACGAGGAGATGATCCGTAGCGGTGGTCGTGAGAACAGAAAGAAGATGATGCCAGGCGGGTCGGGGTCGGGAGACTTGGACGATGTGACGGAGCTTCTGTTGGGTCTGCCAACAGTCCGGTTCCCAGACCCTACAACAATCACTCCTGCCACTGTCACAACTCCAGGTATTTCATCCTAGTAGTTAACGATACTACACACACACAACCACGTTATGACTATGGTACTGACAGCATGACAGGTAAGCTGAGCAGAACCCAGTGTCTTCAAACCTCAATGAACAAAAGCGAGACAAATTTTTTCCATAACCAGATGAGAGACTAATAATGTCAAAAAGAAAACAATTACAGAGTGTTATTTCTGCTAAAGGTGGTTTTTTAACCTCTTGAGTCACAAGGTGAACTTAATTTCTCACTGCTTTTTTATTTTGATTTACTTTTTGTAGAAAAAAATATTGATACTGTTTAAGAAGTTGTGTGTTGTTGTTCGTATGAGGTTGTGCTTTCATGACTCGATGAAGATCAGATGCTAATTGTATCCTGATGTATAAAATCTAAGAATAAAAGGGGTTATTTTTTGTACCATGACTGTAGCCAGAAACTTGCTCAGATTAGAGCGGCTGCATTTGTCTTTTCCATAGACTTCAAAAGCAATTATAGTTTGGGTCAGCAGCAATTGGAGCAATCTTCTCGTATCATAATAAGACCAAAAAGCCTGGAAAATAAAAAATACAATATTGAAAGCTTATAAAGTGGAAGATACGAGAGGGACTAAATGGATGGTGGGCAAGGCAGTGACAGGAAATGGATTGTTTAAAATTGTTGATACCGTTTCTTTGTATCAAGAAAAAATTATGTCTCCTGCTTATCATAAAAGAACATGTTTATTTGTTAACAGCTAAATAAGTTTGTTTTTTTTTCTTTGATACTTTCCTGCCACGTATTGCTTCAGTTCATCCTACAAACAATCCATGCTTATCTTAATGTAGCCCCACCCGTGTATTTACCATTACCTCTGGTTTCCAGAGCTCCCAGCTACAAAAACCTCTTCTGAACTCCCCGATGAGACCCCAGAGAAAATCACCAAAGAGAAAAGGAAGAGGAAGAAAGAAAAGGAGCGACATCGTTACACTGTGGAGATCAAAGAGGAGCAGGGGACAAAACAGGGTAAACTGACAACTGAGAAACCCACATTTAGTCGTTGGTATTGTGGCTAAATATTGTATTCTGATGAAATAATAATTTAAATGAACCAAAACACAATAGTAGTGATGAGGAAAACTTACCGGTACTTTAAGCAGGAAGTTATCAAAGTTCAGCTCCTCTTAGGAACTAAAAAAATGTGATACTTTGGAGCTTTAAGTACTGGTTTGACAGGTGATGACAGTGTGCACATGAGGGAGGGACAGGTTGGGGATAATGACAGGCCATCCTGTTCTGCTGCAGGGGACATGTGTCCTTGTTCTCCTTCATAATCTCAAAGCTCAGGGACCCTCACATGTGTGGAAATTCAATAATTTCATGTATGCGTCAAGCAGACACATGTTGGAATTATGTTTAAATACCTCTCTGTACCTGTCTGAATACATGCAAACAATTTCCCATATTTATAGTAATATAGAGAAGAAAGAATACCTGCATGAGTTTTTGTTTTTTGTGTTAAGGGATGTCTCAGAGAAAACCGTATAAATGTGACAGCGATGCAGCGGGAGACATCATGCTGTTGGTGGACGGCTCCTGGAGCATTGGACGCACCAACTTCAGGCGGGTCAGAGACTTCTTGGAGGGTCTGGTGACACCGTTCCACATTGGGCCAAATCACATTCAGATTGGTGAGAACCAGATTATCAGGGGTAGTGTGTGGGCTACTACCTGAACCTGTCTGAGTCTTTATATAAGAAAACAAAATAGCAAAAAATAGGAACATTTTATGAATAATATACTAAATAATATTGACCTTCACAAATTTATTTGCAAGGAAAGTGTAATTATCTTTATTGTTATATATGTATATATTTAATTAAATGTAATGTAACATCACAAAATTGCTGAGTTACTTGTACTTCCTTCCTGGAGGACAGAGTAGTCAACATCTTCTCTACTTTTATTAGTCAGCTCCAGTAGCCTGATCTTTCACCACTAACCATTCTGAAAAAGCTTTTTAAAATTAAAAAGTCTGATTGAGTAATTCCTTGGATACAAACTGGTAAATGTACAGGCTACAGAGTAATGCATTACCATTTTAAAATCTTTCTGCAGGGCTACTCAGACTTCTAAAATATTGTCAATAAAGCCAGCAGCTACTTGTTTTGTCCTTTCTGGGTCACCCACTGGTGTGTAGGCATGTAATTTGTGTGAGAACTTTTGGAAGACTGTAAAAATGATTACTGTCAAGCCCAGCCATTTCCAAACCACTCAGTGCATTAGTGGAAACAACTCTTTCTTTCGCCATGGTGCGCAAAAAGACATTTGTTTTTCTTCCACCATATTTAACATTTGCATAAGATGCTCTGAACATAATGTTTCTGTACTCCCAGGATCCAAAAATGCATAGGTTTGTATTATTTTATCTGCCTTAATGGATTTGACTTGGATTGGCAGAATGGACAAAATGCTGTCCCCTCATCCAGCCCCTGTGTAACCACATGTCTATGAAGAAGGTGATGTAACATGTTCCGTTTCTTTACAGTGTTCACTTTCTTTGCTGGCCCTTGACCTTTCAGGAATATGAAGCACAGTAGGATGACTTTGACCACACTCTTTGCAAATTAAACACTTATCGCAAACTTTGCTCAGATGTCCAATACACAGACAGCCAAAACACATCCTCTTCTCCTTCAAAAAAGTGATTTTATCACAATGTTTCATCCTCTTCAGCTTTAGACACTCCTCCAGTCCATGAGACTGGGCGCAAGAGACATGCATTTTTAGTTTTGTTCATCAACTTCTGCTTATATGAATTTAAGTTTGAACCCTTGGTTGTGTCAGTAGCAAAGCTGCTACCTGTGACTCTACTGAACTTGGACTGAGACTTGATCTTATTGACACTCTTTATTATAAGACCACCACTTCCTGAATATCCCCAAAAAGAGGATCAGAGATGATCTTAAACTGACGTTCAATAAATGAAACAAGATCTTTAAAGCAAGCTCTTCGATTGTATTTTTGCAAAACTTCATGAGCCATTGTCCTCCACTTTTCCCTGTATTTAAATGGCAACTTGGTCACAATTGCTCTCATGTTGGTTGGCATGTCCAGCTCTTGCATGTAGTGAAGCTCCTCCATCACATTGCAGCAACCACGCAAAAACAGAGAAAAAGCTTGTAGTGACTTTACATCCTCCGATTTCACTGCAGGCCAATCCAAAGCCTTCTCTATATAGGCTGCAGCAATCCTGTATTCATTTCCAAAGTTTTCATGTAAAAGTTCTTTAGCCACTTGATAACCCCTTTCAGGAGTCAAATGTTGACAACTCATCACCAATTTTCTGGGCTGACCCTTTGTAAACTGTTCCAAAAAATATATAGAGTCAGCATTATTAGCTTTGGATTTCACTCCATATTCAAAGGCTCTGATGAAGTTTCTGTACTTGAGGGGATCCCCATCAAATACTGGAATGTCACAAGTAGGTAAAGACAATAAGTGTTGTTGTTGAACAAGAGTTGATGTGATTTCATTTTGTTTATGCATTATGGTACATAAGTCTCTTTTTATTTGCACAGGAAGTAGATGTGATTGGACAACTGAAGCAGGCTGCTCAACATTTACTGACACAGGATCAGTTTGTTGTGTGTTTACAAATTCTGTTGTTTTACTTTGCGTCTCCTGTCTTGATCCAAGAGTGCACTTCCATTCGTTCACTTTACTTGAGTCCTTATGTTGTACTGATAGAGTGCTTTGTTGCATTGCACTTTGTGTCCAAGGTTCATAGGCTTTTGCTACAGGGTTGAGTCCTTTAAAAATATTTCCTGTTCTTGTTTCCTTTGGAAATATGAATTCATTCCATCTTCTGATGCTTGAGCATCTCTTGAACATTCTGAAGCATTTTGTAAAACTGATAGTTTTGCGGTAGATGCAGCCATTTCAATATCAAGCTCCAGCTGCTCTTTTCTCCTTCTCAGCTCTGCTTCTTGTTTCTCCAAAGCAAAGAAGTGCAGCCCTTTCTGCCTCTGCTTTAATACGAGCAGATGCTGTTGTTTGACCACTTTGTCTGCTTTTAACACTATATGTACTTTTTTGGTGAGACCGTTTACTGGGAACATTTCATATGCTGTCATCAGGATGTATATCATCACACACATTACCCCCTTTTTCATTATTTCTCAACCACTGTTTAACTTCATCAGTAAAACCCTTTTCAACAAACCATGTATTCTGTGTTTCACCTTCTTCATTAGGCAAAAGAAACATCAATGAATCTTGAGCATTTTTTGCTTCATCGCCCAAATAAATAATTTTTTCCAACACATCCTTTACCTCCTCAACCCAGTTTTCCTGCATGTATTCATTATTTACCTTTTTTAGATTTTTAATCTTGTTTAATTTACCCTCTCTTACATTTTGTAAATTATCTAATTTTTCAACAAAAGCCTTTTGTGTTAATTTAACTGTTCTTTTAGCTTTGACCACTTGTGTTTCTTTTGATTGTCCCACCTCACTAGAAACGGTGACAGCGGCACTTTCCTCATCCGGCTCTTCAGATTTACTGTCCATAATGTCCTCCTTTAGTTATATTCCACAATGAAATCCAATATTCACCCATTAATAACGTTCAATCTTAGGATGCAATCATAACTGTTTTTATATAGCAACAAATGCATTGGAATTACGCCCACAAAGTACACACCGTTTTTTTTTAAAATTATTGTTATGGCCATAAAGTTGGTAGCGCTACTGCCTCCGTGCAGTATCCTTTCCGCAACTAACTAAAACTTCTAATTGAAACAAAGTTTTTTTGACTTAATTGTAGTGACTTGTTCTTAATTTAAAAAAAACAAAACAAACCTAAGCCCCTGAGGGGCTGCTGACTGCCACTTAATCGACGTGTTGTCTGTCTGGATCCTTTGAACAAACATTTGAGGTTCTAATTATTTTAGAGCATTTATTGATTTTGCGCTCTTCAACAAGATGCGATCTTTTTAAGCTGCACTCTTACAAACTTGACTGTTAGGTCAGTCCAAAAAAACAGCTCACAAACTGACGCAATGCAATAGTCACAAAAACACTAAGACAAGAACTACGACGATGGTCAAAAAACTGTGTGTTTTCACCGCAATCAACACACCTGCTGACAAGTTACCTGTGGCTCCATTTAACCCCACATGATGCCACCCACAGTGACTTTTAGGTATTACACCAAAAACAAAATATAAACACAAACCCCATAATATGGCTCTGATAAGCGCTAAGCCAGCACTAAACAAAAGACAAACTAAAACCCACAGACTAGGACAGTACCCCTCTCAGCTACTTACCAAACAGCCCCAGGCACCTTTAAATTTAAGGCCTAGCATTCCCTGAAGGAATGCATATCGTCTGCTGCCTTTCATACCAAAGTTTTAAGATAAGCTCATCTAATTTTGAGAAATTACAGCATTATAGATAAAAATCTTGTGTAGTGTCACACAGTCTTGCAGAGATCTGTTAGTGTTCAAAGTATGTGTTATGGATGATTCTCAGCTGCTGCCACACCAAATTTTAACTCCGTATTTGTAAGATTAACAGACCTGTAGTCATTTTTGTGTTTTCTAAGGTCAGTTGGCTGTGGCAGCCATCTTAAATCAATCATAAAATGGACAGCCAAGAATGTGTCCAGTGGTCCATGAGATATTTTGCTAACTGGACAAACATTCACACACACAAAAAGGCGACAGCCAGGCGATGACAAGTCCAAACGCAGCCAGTCGGGTGGAGGAAGTATGAAGGAGGGACCAGCCGAAACACCCAAAAAAGAGAAATCCAGATAAACAAAACACGGATGTAATATATCAGGCAACACAACATATTTTCTCTCAAAAAGCCCCATCCACTTTCCACTTCCAGGTCTAACCCAGTACAGTGGGGACCCCCGCACAGAGTGGAACCTCAACAACTTCGGCACTAAAGACCAGCTATTGGAGGCGGTGAGGAATTTTAGATACAAAGGAGGAAACACATTTACAGGTAGGAGCACAACACAAAGCGCGCCTTCAACACTTTACATAAACACCTGGCTGTCAGGGTGTAACCAGCAAGCCATCTTTCAGGACAGGCACTGCTCCACGTCATGGAGGAAAACATGAAACCTGAGGCAGGCGCCAGACTAGAAGTACCATTTTTCTTGGTCTTGTTGACTGACGGGAAGTCTCAGGATGATGCGATTGCGGCAGCAAACCGGCTGAAGAACGCAGGCGTTGAAATCATTGCTGTAGGTGAGACTGAAAGGTAGAGGAGGTGAATGGTTCTTTTTTTTTTATTTATTTACTTTTTTTGCAGCTTTGGAAAACTCACGGTGGCATGACTGTTCAGAGCTTTAATGGTTGGTTAATTTTACAACTTTGTTTTCCAGGTGTGAAGAATGCAGATGAAGCTGAGTTGAGACAGGTGGCGTCGGAGCCTGTGGATCTAAATGTTTACAATGTGAATGACTTCCCCCTGCTCAGCAAACTGGTGGCACGACTGGTTCACATACTGTGTGGAAGGATAAAAGACCGTGGCATCACAAAACGTACACCACATGTCTGTCTACATCTATGTCGTCCTCTCTGTTTTTCATACTTTTGCTCTCATTTCAAGATCTGATTTGTTGCATTTCCAGGAATGGAACCTGGGGCCACGGCAGACCCAGCCCTCTCCTATCCAAGCCCTGCTGATCTCCGGTTCTCTGAACTCGGATCCAGGCAGGTGAAGCTGCACTGGACCAATCCATCTCAGCCAGTCCAGCAGTACAGAGTGGTGTACCACAGTGCTGACAGTCAGAGTCCCCAGGAGGTTAGAAACCCATCATCACATCATCTGGAGACAGACAAATTTATGAGTTTTCAACTAATTACTACACGGCTGTATGAGTTTCTCTCTTTGTAAAAACATTGTTTGTAAATGAAATGCATTGTAAAAGCAGAAACATTGTTCAATTATCAGCTTAAAGAAATATTCAACACATTTGAGTGTTCTTATTGGGAGGGGGAAAATGTATGTCAGGGTAAAAACAGTTTTGTAAGGAAGAAAAATCTCTTTAGACTGTAACTTTCACAAAAAAAAGTAACGGAGAAGTGAATATCAAAGTATCTGGCTGGCCTTTCATGCTCACTGCTGAATTTTCTATAAAGGATACATGCTAACCCCCTGAATACTTACATGTCTAAATATAAAAGACTCTTCATGTGCCCCTGAACAATGTCGCAGTCATACTCAAAACGCATTTGGACATACAGAGCTTTTTTCTGCCAGATGCATTAAGCAGATATCTGAGGAAACAAGCAGACCTAGGAAAAAAAAAAAAAGAGGGAGCAGTTCTTTATGCATCGTAACTGGTTACATACAGGTAAGAATCTCAAATGCAGCCCCAATTCTGAAAATGTTGGGACGTGTAAAAATGTAACAAAGATATTATGCGTTTTTTTTGTTTTGTTTTTTTTTAATTAATGGTTTTTAAAGGAATTCATTTTAAATGTAAGAGCAGCAATACATCTCAAAATTGTTGGGACAAGCACCAAAGGCTGTAAAGGTAAGTGGTATGAATAAGAACCATATGAAGCAACATTTTCCAATGAATTAGGTTAATTGAAAAAGGACTGGGTATGAAAAGAGCATTTTAGAATCTCTGGAATAAAGCTGGGCAGAGGTTCACAAATCTGCAAGAAACATTATCTTAAAATAGTTTAATAATTTCAGAATTATGGTTCTTAAAGGGAAAGTGATTAGACTTTGAATATCCCATCATCTACAGTTCATAATACCATCAAATGATTTCGAGAATCTTGAGCAATCTCTAGACAGAAAATCAATGTTGGATGCCACGTTTATCACTGCGAAGCATCCCCTCGACTTTTAACAACAGTCTGTAAACGTCTAGAACCTGAGGAGACCAGCTAATTGACCTAAATAGTTTTATTTGTACCATTTACAGCCTTTTGTTCCCCCTTTCACAACTTCTTTGAATATGTGTTGCTGCCACTGTATTCAAAATTAATTATTTTTTACCCAGAAAAGGCACAATTTCTTACTTTCAACATTTGATATGTGTATTATGTTCCAATGTGAGTGAAATATTAGTTGCATTCTGTTTTTATTTACATTTTATACAATGTTTCCATGTTTTCTACATTTAGGTTGTACGTCTGACATGTCTTGGTTTAACTGTAAACGGTGCTCTGTCCGCAGGTTGTGTTATCCGGCTCAGAGTCCACCGTTCTGCTCGACGGCCTCTCATCACAGACTCTGTACCACATTTCCATTTTCCCTGTGTATGAAGACAACGTTGGCCTGGCGCTCAGAGGAACTGTCACAACATGTGAGCTGATAAATATTTTATCCTGAACTGTATCAAATGGTGCAGTTTGAAAGAGTTTACTCTAGTAGTTTTCCAGATATACTCAAAAGCAGTTCTGAAATGTGGGTATGCACTCAATGTAAACAAAGCAATCAGCAGAATTTGCAGAAAACCTCACAGAAACTTGAGTCACATGATTGACGTACATTATGCTGACCTTAGTTTTTACTTTATGTAAAAACATTTGGACTGGTCTTCATGGTTTTGCAATGAGTGCCTTTGATGCAAAGTGCTGTACTCGACATTAAAACTAAAAAACAACAAATAAACAGAGACAGAATAAAAACAGGAAAGCGAGGAAACAAAACCAAGTTTTAAGACAAGTTAAAATTTATGAATGTCAAAAATACTTTATATACCTAAAGCATTAAATGCAATGAAAAGCCAAGAAGATCAAACTCTTCATCTGTGCTTTAAAGTGTCATTAAAGGGGTAGCACACCTAATTAAGACTTCTACTTTCAAAGCATGACATATTTCTTCTAAAAATATTCAGATACCTGCAGAGAGACCTTTTGCACGTTTTCTTAACATTTCAACCAAATTGAAGGATGGCTTGAATTGGTATAATTTCCAGAACTTTACATAAAGTTGCCCAAAGAGAACTAAATATTTACGTACAATTAAATGACACATTTGTTTACAGTGAGTTAAATTTGGCTGCAGCCATCATGGCTTAAATAGAAGTGAACACAATGTGTGAAATTTACACGACCCTCATCAGTGTAAAACATTTATATATAATCACGTATATGTGTGGTTTTTTTTGTTCCTTTCAGTGCCGCTGGCCATGCCGGCCAGTTTAGAGGTGGCTCCGTCTTCGTTCAGCACGCTGCGAGTGAGCTGGAGTCCAGCTCCTGGCACGACTCAGTATATGATTCTGTACTCGGCGCTCAATGACGGAGAGCCTGACGATGCGAAGGAGGTAAAAAAAAAAGTGCATTTCTGAAATTTTAAACTAAGTAATTACAATTCAGATAGAAATAAAGGCAAAGCAGAGCATGTTCATATGGCTATTTTGTAAGAAAAAAAAAGTATGAACTGATTTCTTATATTTTTTATAACATACCAATTTGCAAGCTTCTTACTACATGATTTAACCCTTTTACTTAATTATGAGATGGCTTGACAAGCCTCCAGCTGCCCTTTCCTGTTTTTGCCTGTGTGTGAAGGAGAAATTCAGTGCCGATCAGACAGTGGTGGAGCTCGCAGGGCTGCTCCCAGAAACAGACTACTCTGTCACACTTTATGCTCTCTATGATGAAGAGCCCAGTGATCCTGTTACTTCTGTTGCCAGCACATGTAAGAAATCACCTGGACATTTTAACACAACTTCTTTTTTTTTTATTACTATTCCTGTTTCACTGTTTCAGCCACTTTTCTTTTTCTGTCTCTCCTGTTTTGACAGTCGCTCTCCCAGCTCCTGCGAGTGTTCAGTTTCCGGTGGTAACCCACAGCATGGTGAGGGTGAGCTGGGTGCCGGGCTCCGTGGACATACCCAGCCACAGAATCACCTACAGCACCAACCACGGCAGTGATGTGAAGCAGGTACCAGCACAAAAACTCTGACCCCAAACCAAAACCTGCAGAGAAGGACTCTGTATGTTCATTTTTTTCTTCAATATTAAAAAAACCAAACAAATAAAACAGCCAGTAACAGTGCAGGAAACAGACACTTGACAGTTTTAGACTTCATATTTAAAATAAATAATCAGAATCTAATAATAATATACTTTTTTCTTGAAAGCACAGATTTTGTTTTAGTTTCTCTGTGTGTCACGCTGCCTCTGATGGTTGTTTTTTTGAGTTGGGGGTGGAGGGGGGCACACATGGTTCAGAAGTAGTCATTGTTAGCATATAGGAGCAGCAAGGTTCATTTGTATGTAGACTAAAAGGTTTCAAGGTTTCAAGAGGTGGATGGTCCGCTTTGTAACCATTGTTGAAGTAGGTTGAGTCTAAACACGAGAGCGCTGCGTCTTTATTCACATACTCAATTTGGCTGAGATGGAGAACAGGGCTTTCAAGACCTCGAGGTAGAGTGCTCAGGGGTTGCACAGAAGCTTTTTGCTTCAAAAAGAAGAATAATAAAACTGTTTTTTCTAAGTTATAGCAGTACATATGATTGCATGTTCAATTATGTCCACATTAAAAAATAATTGGGTTGTAGCAGATGAATAAATAAGTAAACAAAGAAGAAAAACAAGCGTAAATGACTCCATGCCTAAGGAAAATATATAATATAGCTTCAAAACAAAATGTTAAAAGCTACAAATAAAACGAGTTATTGTTTATTTTCTTAATTAGTTCTATTTTCATTTATAGAGAATGTTTAATGTGAGCTCTGCCCTGGCTTCATTCTTTTCCTTCGTTTTTTTTTCCCTATTTTAATTTTGTGCTAATAAAATTAGGTACACATAAACTTTTGTGAACTGTGCGTTAAATCTACAAATTGAATTTGTTTATTAGATTATTGGTGTTATGCAAAGTTTGTGCGCAGATCAGGGAGGATGAATGCTGTAATGGACAGAAGAGACTAATAGGACCAAACCAGAAAATTACATCGTTTTTTCTCTTCACTCGGGGAAAGAAGATTAGAGCGATGCAATTTCAGAAAAACTGAAGCACAACGACGAGTTTTAAGTGTGTCAGATGAATAAACTTTAACGTGCACTTTTCCAACACCCTACTACTTAAATGTCAGGAGCCCTTAATAATAGCTTTGAATCACTGAAGATTTTTTTTTCCTCCAAGATTCAGTCGACAAAATTATGTCTCGTGTGAAGCCATTATAGTAAGCTCAATTTATTCAACAAGACATTTTCAAAAATGCTTTTCTTATAAGATAATAAGCACCAAGAAAAGTAAAAAAGCAGCAAAATAACAGATGAAGACATTTTTTGCTCGCATTGTTTTAGATTGTGCTTCAATGTTGACATTCACATAAAACATCTCCTCTACGCTTGTCTTTTGTGATCATTTATGTGCTAATAAAATAAAGTACACATAAACTATGCATTCAATCAACAAATTAAAATTTTCTATTAGATTATTGTCCTCTACTCCTCTGCTCTTTAAAGAAGCAAATGAAACGATAGGCACACAACTCTGTTATTTTGTTTGGTAGCACCTTATTTAGCCTTATTTAATCACTATCCTGCAGTGCAGTCTTTTTGTGAACCCTTCTAAAGTGAAGACTAGTTATGCTTTATTAGGTATTTGTTAATGTAGACAAAACCCTGAAGGGAAACAAGTTCCTTTTCACCTGTGGAAATCAGACCAAAATCAGTCAAAATCAAGCCAGGAGACCTGGAATACAAAACATATAGTTATGTATTGACACTTTTTTTATTCTCAAAAATCTTAAGTTGCGTACTTAAAATAGAGCAAAATATTTGTAAATGGCGAGGAACTGCTGATCAGTTGTCAGCCGCCATCTTGGTTTTATGATGTCAAATGTGAACTGCATAATGAAGAGGACTGATTGAACACCAATACTTATTGAACCAGGAAATTTATTGGTTGATTCATGGCTCAATCACCTGTCGTTAATTTTTCCATTGAGCTCCTTGTTAGAGAACAGCAACTTGTGCAGAAACTACTGAAACATTGAACAGTTGGACATGTTCATTCAAAAGTTTAGAGAAGGTCACATTAAGTTCACCTGTAAAGGTTTCAGTGCAGTTTAGGTTCATCTTGAAATTTCATCCGAAAGTCAAACACCCAAAACTTCTTGTGAGTAGTGTATATACAACATACAACTATAACAAATTGAGCAATACAAAACTATAATATGATTAACAATAATATACTCTTGTAGATGAAAGAAAGAAAAAATATCTAATTCACACACCTAATACGTTCACACAATCCAGAGAAGCTGACTTTATTAAAAGTAAATTAAGGTTAAATTAGCACATTTAAAAACAGCTCCTTTAAATCCCAAAGTGCTGTAAACACAATGAGGTAAAATAAAATTAAAGATAAAAGCAACACGCAATTAAGAGTACAGAAATACGGAAAAATTACATTTATAGTACAAACATCTAAAAATACTGTATATGCATGTATATATATATATAGATTTATACATAATCACATTCATATAATTAATGTCAAGATCAACTGGGATTAAAAACTAACACAAAGAAGTGTGTCTTAAGAAAACACTTTGATATGAAGAGACAATGACTTTTACACTACTTGATTATTAGAAAACCTAAATGTCCAGCTACAGTACAATAATAAACAGTGTCAGCCCTTTATATTTATTCTAAATATTATCTGTCCAGGTGGAGGTAACGGGGATGAGCTCGGTCCTGGTGCAGAACCTCTCGTCTCTGTCCAGATACCTGGTTTCAGTCCAGTCTCTTTACCCACAAGGCGTGTCTTCTGCTGTCACCGGTAACATCACCACATGTAAGACATACAGAAGTGTCCTGTCTTCTGTCTTTAAAGGCTCAAACACCTTTGATCCATCACTCAAGTTGATTTATATGATGTTAACTTAGAAAAACAGAGAATTAAAGTCAGTTTTTTTGGCTCTGGGGGCTGTGGCTCAGTGGTTAGAGCAGTCATCCTTTAATGAGATAGAGGTTCAATTCCACCAGTGTGCCACATGTCAAAGTGTCCCTGGGCAAGACACTGAACACCTAACTGCCTCCGATATGTACCCCATTGGTGTATGAAAGCGATCTAAAGCGCTGATTTGACTCAAAAGAATGATTTATTCAGATTAGCTTTGTAGAGATGTAGTAGAGTGGTGTATGAATGTGTGTATTGATGGAGAAATGAGGGCACAGATTGTGTTGTAAATTGCTTTGAGTGGCCTGGTTGGCTAGAAAAGGCGCTATGTAAGTACAGTCCATTTACCATTCTCTCTCCTAGTGAAGGTGCCTTCTCCATCAGACCTCAGAGTGACAAACTTTTCAGGCAGCGAGATCATCGTCCGCTGGGAGGCTGCAGCCGATGATGTTGTCTCTTACCTCATCAAGTGGATTTCTCTGAGTGGAGGAGACCTAAGACAGGTCAGGAGGCTGAGATTTGGGGTGAGTATTTTACTGACATAGTATAAAATGTGTCAAAAAGGCTGCTTTTTTGTGCGTTTTAGCTGAAGGTGAATGGTGACCACGAAGGAGCGGTCCTGACGGGGGTGGAGGATGATAAAGAGTACCAGATCTCTCTGTCTGCTCTTTATGGAGATGGAGCTCAGAGTGAAGCTGTGGCCATTCGCTACAGCACCTGTAAGACGTGTAATTATTTACCTCCTGTGTAATCTTTTTAAAAATGCTATCTGTAGCTTCACAAAGTCATGTCTGTTTCAGCCTCTTTGTTGTTGTAGAAATTCTACAATATGGCATGCAGAGCTGTCCACTTTGCCTGTTTTTTTGTATTTGAAATGAGAAGAAAATGTCAATAAATCAAAAAATAAATGTTAATATATAAAAATAGAAAAGCAAAGATGAATTGATAAAATCCATCCATCCATCCTCTTCCGCTTATCCGGGGTCGGGTCGCGGGGGCAGCAGCCTAAGCAGGGAGACCCAGACTTCCCTCTCCCCAGCCACTTGGGCCAGCTCCTCCGGGGGAATCCCAAGGAGTTCCCAGTCCCTCCAGCGTGTCCTGGGTCTTCCTCTGGGCCTCCTCCCGGCGGGACGTCACCAG
>NC_051437.1:27286468-27287399 GCF_001649575.2 Kryptolebias marmoratus
GGGCAGGACATCCTCCCCGACCCGGAGAAGGCACTCTACCCTTTTCCGGCTCAAGACCATGACCTCGGATTTGGAGGCACTGATCCTCATCCCGGCCGTTTCACACTCGGCTGCGAACCGAGTGACCCCGGTGACCCGTATCCGGGCGAGGGAACACTCCATCCAAAAATGTTGTTTTTTATGAGGGATCTTTGGGCTGCACTTCATCTGGTCCCTCTCCTCAGACCTGTCTGCCTTGGGTGACCCTACTAGGGTCATGAAGCTCCTGACAGCATAACTCCTAGGATCATTGGGACACTCCAACCCCTCCATCACAGGAAGGTGGCAGCCCAGGGAGGGCTTTAATTGATAAAGTCATTTAAAAAAAATAAAGAAAGAACAAAATGTGCAAAGATTTTATATCATTATCATTATTTCATCATTATTTCTTTTAATAGATTATGTATATTGCTTATACTTATTGTACTGATTTAATATAGTTTTTACATTTTTATTGAAATTTTCTTAGTAAAAATTTTTTTTTTTTTCTTTAAATTTTCTCACTAGTTTATTTTTAATGTCATGTATTTATATTTAACACCGACAAGTTTCCAAGAAATGTTGGGGTTGTCACAAGAAACAAGTGATTACATTTTGGTGGTGATCCGGGTCACGATTTAGATCTTACAATTTTTTAATGACCCAAGGTCCTTGGCTGAGGTTTGTGCTCTCTGAGTGCTTCTACTCTTTATTTTTGTTCTTATTCATTTTACAAAATTTACATTTTTAAAGTACTATTTATATATAGGTGAGGGGCCAGACGAAGTGCAGCCCAAAGACCCCTTATGATGAATATAAATATTGGACACAGTGTTCCATCGCCCGGACGCGGGTCACCGGGGCCCCACTCTGGAGCCAGGCCTGGAGGTGGGGCACGTTGGCGAGCGCCTGG
>NC_051437.1:27290435-27319201 GCF_001649575.2 Kryptolebias marmoratus
CCTGCTTAGGCTGCTGCCCCCGCGACCCGACCCCGGATAAGCGGAAGAGAATGGATGGATGGATGGATATTTATATATAGGACAAAGCAGAAGGAGGAGAAAAAAAGGAAAGTTAAATAAAAAAAGAAATAATCCCTTGGTTGGTACTCGGGATATCTTGTTTCCATAATAAAAAAATCCCAAACAATATACCAGAAGAAGAGACTAGGTGCATTAAATGGCACCATGAAGAGCCAGCCTTTGTTTGTCTCTGGAGCTGCAACCCGACCCCAGGGAGACGCGAAGAAATAAAGACGTGCTGGAAACAAGAATACCCCCACCTCACCACCATCACCATTACAACGTGTGAATGAAAGAATGAAAGAAAGAAAAGAGATGAGTATCCTGAGAAGTGGACTGCCTAATGAACAAGCTGCACACTCAAACTCTCTTTAAAGTTCACAGCATTTATTCTCCACCTTCTTTCTTCTGGTTTTCTGAACGCTGTAGTACTCTATCGCATCCCTCAGCTGCATTTGTAATTTATTTCTCCTCTTCTATGTAATTTATTTAGTAATGAAAAGGTCACTTAGTTGCTTAGTGACGCTTCTTTGAGATTCAGGCTGCCTGCAGAGGTTTTACACCAACGTAGATGAATGTTATGAACCTGTTGATTATTTGTACTCCGATTCTGCAGTGTCAGGTGGAGGACCATCCAGTGTAACTGTTTCAGAGGAAAGTGCGGTCAGCCTGCTGGTCTCCTGGATACCCCCAAATGCTCATGTTCTGCAGTACCGTGTGACCTACACACCTCTGACTGGAGCTGAGAGCCAGGACAGAACTGTGAGTGACCTGTAATCATCACTTTCAGCTGGTTTCCACAAATCACAGTGTTCTCTGAGAGAAACTACAAATCATCTCTGTCTGTGCTGGGAGCCTTGAAAGACATCTTTACTGTCAACAGGTGTTGGTGCAAGGTGGTGAGAAACAGGTGGTGTTAGAGTCATTACAGCCAGACACTCGTTACAGCGTCTTGGTCACAGCTGAGTACCGCAGCAGGGAGGGAGGCAGCGGCTCAGCTCAAGGCAAAACTAGTAAGTGAAACACATCGACGCCTTCACATTTGATTCTTTCACTTTGTTTATCTACTTTGTGTTTGTTTCTGCAGCCAGTCTGCGAGTGAGCAGTGTCAGCGTGGTCAGGTCAGACCACTCAAGTATATGTTTATCATGGAGACCAGTGTCTGCCGTCGATGGGTACCGAATTGTCATTCAGTCCCTTAAAGGTAATCTGCTGAAACGACAGGGGTATATACTAAATATGTCTTAGAAACCGCAATAACTTTGGGGAGTGTACCCACTGCTGTGAATTTGTGTGTGGCTTTCATCTCTGTGTGTTCAGACAAACAAACAAAGCAGGATATTGTCGATGAGTCCAGCAGCAGTTACTGCTTCACTGAGCTGGAACCAGAGACCATGTACCGGATCAGCGTCCACTCGCTGCTCGGCTCAGTAGAGGGTGCTGCCGTCTCCATCCTCCATCCAACAGGTACGAAGCTGTCCCGTAACCGTAGCCTCTTTCACAAAACAGTTCCTCACTATGGCTGCAAAGATGAGCCCCTCTTTGAGCCGCCTCAGTCGTTCATAATGCACCGGTTGAGCCGGCCACGTCCTGCAACGATGTGAGTTTCACACTGAGTGGAACTCAGGGGTGTTGACGCGAAGCGCTATGCAACAAATAGCGACATCTTCCATTCTGAACCCATGGCCAGATGGTCGCGCAGACCACCTGGTTTTCATGCATTACGCCTTCAAGCCGCATTTCCAGCTAATCATTTCATGTACTGACCATTATAGCTCTACAAATTCCTTGCTTGGTCGCTCAAAGACATACCAGCAACAGGTTGATTTCAGCCTTCCATGCCACCTTGGTCCTGTCATAAATTGTATTGAGAAGGTGTCTCAGATATTAATCCAATTAAGACTTTCGTTTGAACAAGACATTAGTGGGTTCAGGGATTCATGAACAGTAAGGAATTTGATTTTAGTATTTTCCAAATCTAGGAAAGTATGGAAAAAAGATACAACAAAAATATGGAAAATCATTAAGGTTTCCAAAATTGATGAAAAGACAAGATGGAAGCTGGTCAGGGAGGCTACATTCATTATATCGGATATAATATATATATATATATATATATATGTGTGTGTAAGGGAAGCCTTTTCTTACAAAGAGAAATATCCCAAGTTTTCTAAAAGCATGTGGGGAAATGTGTTCTGGTTTAGTGAAGCTGAAGTTAAACGTTTTGACCACGGTTCCAAAAGGTACCGTGTGTTTGGTGCAGAAACACGACTGTGGATCACAAAAAAGAGCATCATACGCACAATGAAACACGTAAGTGGCAGCATCATTCTGTGGGGCATGGGCTGGAACTGGGATTTTAGTCAAGGTGGATGGAATGGTGAAAATTACCTTTTTATTTAGAACTTAAGCCTATATGTATTTGATAGAAAGATAAAGAGGAATTTCATTTTTTTTAAATGACAGAAACATCTAAAACGACAAAAAATGGCATTGAATGTGTACAAGCAAAGTGGTGCAGTAGCACAATAAAAATCTAAATAATATTATTTTACTTTTGGTTAGGTCAGTAATCAGAATATTGCTGCAGATTTAAACAGCTACAAACTGTTTTATTAGTAATTCAAAGTAGTTTACAACAGAAGCTGATTATTTTTATTAAATAATTATTATTATATTTTTTAAATAAACACAAAAAAATACACTGTAAATGTAATAAATTATTTACTTTAAGCTCTCTGTCTTCTAAAATATGTTCAGAGCACACAACAGTTCTTGCAGTTTGTCTCAAAGAATACAAACAGTGCAATAAGTTTAAAAAAAGATAATAAGATAAAACATGCTTAAGTTTCTTGTTTGGCTTATTTTTCAGCTCCAGCTCCTGTCAGAATTCACATCCATCCTCAAATGTACCCGATCCATAATGAAGGTAAATCGCTATACTTCACTGGTCTTTATTTTTCAGGAGGCACTTTAATTATTTTTTTTCCTAGTTTTTGAAGATGAAGTTTTCAGTTCAAAGAAATATTGAGCAGAAACTTTTAAAAGTTCTCGACTTAAAAATATCTGTCCATTTTGATGTTTCCTTCTTTTCTTACAGTTTAATTACTTGGTAATAACTTTTGATTATCCAGCTGCTGCCTAACTCCAGCAGTCCCTGTATAAGAGACGGGGGACACCCTGGACAGGTTGCAAGTCCATCACAGGGACACACAGAGACAAACGAGACAAACATTCACCCTCTCACTCACACCTAGGGACAATTTTAGAGTTGCCAATTAACCTAACATGCATGTTTCTGGTCTGTGGGAGGAAACCAGAGTATCTGGAGTAAACCCAGGTGTGCACAGGTAGAGCATATAAACTCCACCCAGAAAGGCCCCAGGTCAGGAAGCCATCCTGCAACCTTCTAGCTGTGCCGTTGTGTGTGGACTCGCAAATGTTAAATCCAACCCTGGACATAGACTCCAGCTCTTATAAAAACTAGAAATTGAACACACAAGTACAAGTTCCAGGAAACTGTTTTATTTGCTTTTATGCCAGGTATGTTTTTGTTATTGCTTCTAAAAGCCTGTGTGATATTTTTCCTTTGACCTAAAAAAAAAGCAAAAAAACAAACCTGTTGACATGTTTGTTTTCCTGCCTTGTTGTGTACTGTCTCCTTACTGCCCCCCTGTGTTGCAGTTTGTCCTGAAGTCACCGTCAGAAACAGCATCGTTAAAGGTGAGACAGATTGTCCTGACATGTTGGGTCAATTAATTCATTTATCTAAATAAAAAGGAGCCAGAGATCCAGAAGGCAGTGTGTTTTATGTGTGTGCCGGCTCAGGGTTCGACATGATGGAAGCGTTTGGTCTGACACAGAGAGCTCACTCTTCAGTGGAGGGGGTGGCAGCCGAGCCTTTTGTCTTCAACACTCTCCTTACCTACACGCTGTACAGAGACGTCCAACTGACACAGAGCACCAAGTGAGACATTTGTTTATTTGTCCTCCTCTTTTTCCTCTTTTTCCTTTTATTTTTTACAGAAGTGTGTTCGTATCTTAAAGGGGAAATGAAAAGTGTTTTGAAGCTTACATAAAGTCATGAAAGGTGCTTGTTTTCAGAGTTTTAAGATAAACTTGAAAAAAATTGCACTAACTTAAACCTAATATTCGGACCGGCGCCGACCGCCTCCCGCTGTCCGGACCGGCGCCGACTGCATCCCTCTGTCCCGACTGGCGCCAAACGGCATCCCTCTGTCCCGACCGGCGCCGACCGCCTCTCGCGGTCTCGACCGGCACCGACCGCTTCCCGCTGTCCGGACCGGCGCCGACCGCCTCTCGCTGTCCCAACCGCCTCCCGCTGTCCGGACCACCTCCTGCTGTCCGGACCGGCGCCGACCGCCTCCCGCTGTCCGGATGGGAAACTCCTTGTTTTATGATCACCTGCTGACAAAAGGCAAAAGTTGCACAATAATGGTTCTGCTTGTGTCTGTGTGTGTACATTTGTAATATAATGGCTATTATTACTCAGTCACCTGAACAGAGAGTAACTGAGAGTCGTTCATGACACACACTCTGAGCACTCATTGACTGAACAAGATCTTGTGGCATAACAAGATTGAACATAATCTTATTTTCAAGAATTTGACAGCTCTAACTTATTTCTCAACATAAGATGTCAGTTAAAAACTCTGGCATGAAAGGTGGTGGGCTACATCCTTCAAAGGCGTTAGCCCTTCACTTATTACCTCCGCCAAAGACATTATGTATTTGGTAGCTTTTGTTTGTTTCAGTCTGTCTTCCTGCCTGAGCACAAGATTACTCAAAAGGTTATGAACGAATTTTCATGAAGTTTTCAAGAAACATCAGATATGGTACTCAGAACAAGAGATTCGATTTTGGTGGTTATCCGTGATGGTGCTCTCTCTGAGTGCTTCTAGTTATTATTAATGTTTTTTTTTGGTTTATTTTGTTTAATATTTTGAAGGTTTTAATATTTATAAGTATATTGGGACCATTCTGGGATGTGATTTAGGTAAATTCTTTTTCAAACTTGCTGATTCTGTTTCAGGTTCATTCACCCTGCGGGTTTCTCTCCAGAGCACACCATCAGCATCGCCTTTCGGCTGCTGCAGGATACACCCAGGGAGCCCTTCGCGCTCTGGCAGCTCACTGACAATGACTTCCAGCCAAAGATGGGGGTTGTTATTGACCGTGAGTGAGACTTCTGCAACCCTCTGTCTTCTAAAGGTGGAACAATACCATGATCGTCTTAGAGTTGTCACATGCAAGTGTGTTTTAGTCTGTAGTGACAGCAAAATATCTCATGAACCACAAGACAAATTTAAATGAAACTCTCAGAAAATAATTACTGGATAAACATCTACAACTTATTATCGCCCCAACTCAAGATGGCCACAGCAGCTAATCTACCTTTGCAACACAAAAATGGCTACAACTTGCTCAAAATTACACATATCCAGGTAAATTTTACAAGGTTGTATCTGAGAGTCACCCACAACAAATACTCCGAGCATTAACACATCTCGTTTGACGAGGCTGTGGCAGCCATCATGAATTCAAACTCTGTCGTGAGCGGGTGATATGCATTCTGCAAGCAACGCTAGGTGTTTAATATTGTTTTGTTTTCCACAGCTTCTACCAAACATCTGATGTACTTCAGCCTGGACTACAGAGGGGAGGTTCAGGAGCTGCTGTTCGATCAGCCGCAGGTTCACAAGTTGTTCTATGGAAGTTTTCACAAGGTGAGAAAAAACACACTCCGGTTGTCAGCCTTGTTGGTTTCAGTCTTTGCATTTTATCAAGTAATATTCACCTGACTGTTAGTAGTCTAAGAGTAATAGCTGATCAATTATTATGCTTGTGTGAAAATCGTTATTACGTTATGACCCACTGCCATGATCGAAAAGCGATAAAGTTTTTGCCCATGTCTGTACATGTGTGCTTTTGTCTGTCTGTTAGCAAAATATCTCATGAACCAGTAGACAGATTTTAATGAAACTGTCAGAAGACAATCATTGGATGATGAACTTTTGGAGTCAACCCCATTAAAGATCTTTTGTTGAGATTTAATCTGAGTTTTCTTCAACGGTGGCTTTCTCTTCGCCGCTCTCCCATAAAGCTCCGACTGGTGAAGAACCGAGTCAACAGTTGTTATTTGTACCGTCTCTCCCATCTCACCTGCTGAAGCTTGGAACTCCTTCGGACTCAAAGGTGTCTTGGTGTCCTCTCACGATTCCCCTGCCTGCACAGTCACTCATTTTGTGAGGACGGTCTGCTCTTGGTAGATTTACACACGTCCCATATTCCTTCCATGTCCTGATGATGGATTTAAGAGAACTCCTGGGGATGTTCCCGGGAGTTCCCTCTCTTTGCCCCCATCCTGGCGCCTCTGCTGGTTCGGCGGGGGTCAGGGTTGTGGTGGCGGCTGGGGGTTTCTGACGCCGTTGTGGGAGGGGCTCTCTGTGGGTTGCTGCCCCCTTGGTGTGGGATTGTTCGTGTGGGTGCTCGGGCCACAACAAGGAGTGGCTCACAGGGAGAATGGGTCCCAGAAGTACCACGGTCCTTCTGGGTTCCGGCTGCCGCGGTGGACTGGTCTAACATTGTAGCCTCATGTAAACCTAAAAGAAAAAGATACTTTTCATCTTTGCTCACTGTTTGTACTGTTTGTCGTAACGGGTTCCTTGTACTCTTGTTGGCAGGTTCACCTGTCTGTTAGCCAGGTGAGCGTGTCTTTGTCTGTGGACTGCCAGCATGTGGGTGAGAGGCCGGCTCGACCTCTCGGAAACCTGCCAACCGACGGCTTTGAGATGCTGGGGAAGCTGGTGAAAACACGAGGACCCAACAGCGGATCTGCCCCGGTACTTTTTAATACCTTCCATCTAGCTACATTCAGTTTTTAGCTACCCTTTTGCTACTTTAGCTTGCCTTTTACTTCTTTTAGCTGTTATTTACCCTTTTGCTAGCCTTTTGTGACATTTAGCTGTTAGCTAACCTTTTGCTACTTTTAGCTAGCTGTTTATTTGTTGCTGAAGTACTTTTATTTTGTAGCAACCATTTTGCTACCTTTTGCTTATAGGTAGCTTTTTGCTACTTTTAGCTTTTAGCTACTGTTCTGCTTCTTTTAACTTTAACAAATCAGTTTCAGCTTCTTCAGCGCTCAGCGTTCACGTTGCATCTTTACAAAAAATACAGTTTATCTTGTTTAATCTCAATTCAGTTCATGAAAACATAAAAATCTGAGCACGCCTGAAACATCTGGTGGTGGTTGTATATTTGATATGTATACTGTGTGTGTGTGTGTGTGTGTGTGTGTTTTCCTGTTTCCAGTTTCAGCTGCAGTCCTTTGAAATCATCTGTAACACCACCTGGGCTTCAGAAGATACCTGCTGCGATCTGCCTGGAGTGGTCAGTGCTTTACATCTTCATTCAGCTTTTATTTTGATAGGGTAGGCGTTTGTGAGATAGCACAGTGCACAAAAAGGCCAGTGCTTGTTTACATGGGATATTTGTTGCTATAATCAGTTCTATCTTATTTATTCTTTATAATAATGTTTGTGTTCCTGCCTCAGAGAGATGAGGAGAGCTGCCCTGCTCCTGACTACACGTGTACCTGTTCTTCTGACGTTCCAGGAGCTCCAGGTCTCCCCGGGTCAATCGTATGTCACAACAATCACTCATGAAGCACAGAGTGCCTTTATAATGATTTTAATCTTTTTTTTTTTTTTTTACTTTTGCAAACGAACAATTACAGTTATTGTATTCAAGCACTTAGTAATAATTCAGGTGATTATAAAAATGTTAAAGTTTTATTTTAGTCTTCTGTTCTTTTAGGGGAGGCCGGGATCTCGAGGAGAGAAAGGCGAGAAAGGAGAGCAAGGCCAAAAGGTGAGAAGGAAATTATTATTCTTGAAGCATTATTAGGCCGTTGGGTGGTAACCCATTTTTTTCCCCCTTTTCTGCTGGTAATTTGGCAGATAATGTAAGGAAAGGTTGCATTGAATAGAGGGTTTTTTTCCTTATTTTCAGGCTTAGAAAGGTTTGAACTTGAGTGAAAAAGCTCTGAATTAACAAGCATAAGAGCTCTTCAGATTCTGTAAATGTCCGAGAGGCTTAATGGTTTTTTTTCTGCTTTTGCACTGGAAACAATGCAGCATCCATTAGAAACTGGGACAAAAATATTTAAACCCAACATTTTTAGGTGATGCCTGCCTCGGAGTGAAGAAATGCTTGAATCAAAGTATTTTCTGAAGCTGTGTTTTCACCTTATTGTGGATGAGGTCAGATTTTAATTCAGCATTTCTTTTCTCAAAGAAAAGGGCTCAAGAATTACTGAAGAAAATTATTTTATAAATTATATATATTATATATTAGAAATGGTCTTGTCATCTCTGGGGATCTGCTCTCTTTACACCAAATATTATAATTAATATAATATTATAATACTAAGAAGCCAGATCAGACACTCATTAACTGTTTGAAAGTAGTATTCATAACCATAGAGTGATGCAGATTTTTATGACCAAGTATTTCATGTACAGAAGCAGACTTAATTAAAACATTGATCAGTAATAAAAATACAAAATTGTCATTAATCTCGTAACAAAAAACACTTTTGTTGTGTTTTCTTAAAAAAACTGCCTTGGGCAGAAGAGTTCATGTGTTTACGAGTGATGGAGTGAGAGGTGGATCCGCAGTAGTGAGGGTGTTGCTCCGGTCTGTCTTGGGGAAGAAGCAGCTGATCTGGAAGAGAACCTCTGGATTTATTGGTCTGTCTATTTTCCAACCCTCACTTTGGTCATGATTGAAAGAAGAAAAGAAAGAAGACCTTGGATCCAAGCGGCTGAAATGAACTTTCTTCGTAGGGTGGCCGGGCTCAGCCTCAGAGATAAGGTGAGGAGCTCCGTTATTCGAGGGGAGCTCATAGTAGAGTTACTGTCAGCTGGGTTGGTTCGGTTGCCTCCTGGGTGCCTCCCTCTGGAGGTTTTCTGGATACATATCACTGAGCAGCAACCCCAGGACTGACTCTGACCTGGGATTCCCCCAGGAGGAGCTGGGGAGGGTTGTTGGGGAGAGGAATGTCTTGGTTTCCCTCCTGGACCTGTTGCCCCCGTGACCACGGATGAGCAAAAGGGGACAAACGGACGGACGGACAGATGGATGGATGTTTATCAAAAAGAAAATCTGAACCAAAAGCATGCTGCTCCATGTTTAACTGCTGTTTGTCTGTAGTTCTTTTTCAACCTCAAAGTTTATTCAATTAAATTATAGTTCATTTAAAAGTCGTCAGTTTTCAGAATGTGTGCGTATGATCATATGCACAATAATGTGTGTGTAATAAAATACAGTGTAGTTGTTAATTTTTACTGTAAAAAAGACGTTTTAGATTTTAGTTGTCTTGATCAAACGTGACAGTACTGTTACCAAAGTTATGTCTGCAGGATATTTCAGATTATAAGAAGGCATTTTTATGTGAACCCTCTCAGGGGGAGGTGGGCCCCCCAGGAAAGCCCGGACTTGAGGGAGGCCTCGGACCTGTGGGCAGCGTAGGACCACGAGGCATTACGGTGCAGGGCAAAATGGTGAGTAACTCTCTTAAGGCTCCAGCATACTCCGTAAGAAGTCACAAAGCTGGTCCGCGGTCACGTGGTTAGGAGCCATTCGTTTTCACTCCGAACTCCCAGGAAGTTTTCTTGTTTATTAATGAAGCTGCCATGGGAACAAAATAACAGTTTTCGTCACACAACCTCGTGACTGAGAGACGACTTTCTGACTTCTCACAGAGTATGGTAAGACCTTTAATGTTACAGTTACACCCATGTACAGAAGTGTGTGTGACTTCTGATATTTAAGAACTTTGGGTTTCAATCAAATAAATCTGATTCTTTTCTGGTCTGATATCGTCCCAATCAGGGTCCACCAGGAGCAAGAGGAGAAAAGGGAACTCCTGGGCGACCGGGAGTACAAGTGAGTTCCAGCGCACCTATAATTTACAGCTAATTCTCCTCTGTCCAACCTTATTCTTTTTTTTTTTTTTGCAGGGTTTACCAGGACCTCCAGGTCCAAAGGGGGAGGAGGGGATCCCGGGCCCCCAGGTGAGCTGTTTGTTATTAGTTAGTCTTCCAGCCGGGGTCTGTTTCAGTCTTCATCTCCTTGTGTTTTGGGTTCTGCAGGGTATCAGAGGTGTGGAGGGAAACATCGGCCCCCCCGGCAGCACTGGAGCCAGGGTAGGACTGATTATGTCCACTTTTTATTTTTTATTCATTTTTTACTTTGGTGCCACCTTAAGATCAAATTTTGCCCTCGAAAACAATACATTAAAACAAATGTATAAATGATTCTTAAATCCTGGCATATTAAGTGAAACTTTTACTCTCTAAGTACGGCCAATATATTTTATTCTAATGGGGCTGAATTCACATTTCAGTAACTGAGAAAAGACATAAAACACAATACAATATAATATAATATCCTCTTGTGTCATCTACTGTAAATTTACAGACTTTTAAAGGTTTGTTCTGTCAAAATCTAAATCTTTCTTTTGAATCAAGTTGAATGTGGCTGATTTTGGGTCTCAGCTGAGTTCCCACACTTCAAGGATAAGGGACACTCATTTGAGGACCAAAATGTTCATACGTTGTTTGAGAGGGGGGTGAAGGAACGAGAGAAACCAACTTTAAACAGAGGAGGTCTCAGATTTCAGCTTTCAAAAATCTATAATGGAGCATTAAGCCTGATCCGCAGGCAGTTTCACTCTAATCAGCACTTTCATTCATGTGACCAGAGTGGGCCATCAGTGAGTCAGGCTGACAAAGACCCTAATGAGCGTCTATTGTGAGAAGAGTGACGTCAGAATCCAGCTTACTGTACATCTCATCTTTGAAAGCTTTTTGAATTGAGAAAGCTCCTCAAACAGAATAGTCCAGTTTAATTTTGTTGTATCATCTTTTTTTTTTTTTTTGACCTTGCTGTTTTTGAAAATTGCAAGGTTAACAAATTGAGCAAATTGAAAATCATGTTTTCATCAAATGCGTTTGGAATTTCCATCCATCCGTTTCCTTTCCGGGTCGCGGGGAGCTGGTACCTGTCTCCAGCCGTCACTGTGAAAGGAAAGAAATTACTGTGACTAACAATGTGTATTTTTAGAGCCATTTTTACCTTGTGTATAATAGTTGTATAACTTATATTTAGGATGTTCTCACAAAAAACGAACAGCAGGAAATGTGTGAGATGGAACTCATACATGTGACAGGTCCATTAGCTGAGGCCACCCAGGAACATTCAGGGATGTGTGTTTTGTATTTGTACTCTGTGCACTCTGTTGCCATGGATTCATCATTTCTCACAGCTTTTTGTATCTCTTAAGGCATTTCGTATTACATGTCTGTACATGCGTCCATTTGCCAGCCTGCTAACAAATTATCTCATAAATCAGTAGATGAATTATAATAAAACGCTCAGGAAGTAATCAAGGAAACACAACAATGGCTATTACTCATTAAGTTTTATTGACTCGTGAGGAAAAATTCGGTGATGGTTTTGCCACTTCTAGCTTATGTTTTGATACTTTAAAGTTGAACTGAAATCAAATCTCAAAATACTGACAAAACATTCCAGGGAGCCATTTCTCTGACCTAAAACTTAAATAACGTGTAAGTGGGGTGATTTGGGAGTCGGAGTTGCCGTCCTGGGTTCGGGACGTCCGCTGTTCCACCAGCTGGCTCCAACAGAAAGCCGACGAGCCAAGAACGCAGTCACTGTCTGATTGTTTATTAAAGGAAATGGAAGAGGAAACCTTTTTTTTTTTTTAAATACAAAAAAATGCCAGAAGACTTAATGGGAGTAATGGATATACAACCGTACCAGTATGAACCTGATCCGACGACTGAAACTCCGGAATCAGATGAAAACTTTTCAGATTTAGATTCTGATGATCACCAGGACCGTCATGGCCGACAAAACAGCATAACGACCAACGGAAAAATCCAAAAACATCCGAATAGTTTCTTCAATGTTTGGTATTTTAAAAAAATAGTGTAATTTTTTTTTAAATTTTACAATAAGCATATTTTATGATTTTCTTTCAACTGATGTTGGCTTTCAGTTCAGCTTTAAGCTAATAGCTAATGTTTTAATAGTTGCGTTTTAGCTCAGTTTCAACTTTTTCAGGAAATTTAAGCACATACATTAAGAACTTAGCACTCACACTGCATTTTTAATGAAAATGTAAATTTTTCTAGTTTCAGATTATTTTATTTGTTCGTTTATTTTTTTAGAATTTAGTGTTTCAAGTTTGCCAAATATTGGAAGTTTGAAGGGGTAATTTTGGCAAACATTTGTTGTTGTTAGCAAGTTTATTGATTCACAATTTTAGTTTTTTGCAAGAGTATGAAAAACTTCTAATAATATTTGTACCACTTTACACAGGAATTTATGTTTCACAGTGTAAAAGAACAATATAATGTCTGGAATTAAGTAAAACAGGTTTATTTGTTCTTTCATTAATTATAACAGTATAAATTGTTTCTGAAGTCATTTATCAGTGTGTCTCAGGTCTGTTGAGAACCATGATTGTGACAAACATTGGGGTTTTTGGGACCAGTTTCTTCTTCACGTGTAACAGTTGTGGAACTGTGTAATCAGGACATTCTCAGGAAGAGACGTGTTCAAAGTACGGCTGGAAATGATTCAAATGTAAATATATATACTGCTCAAGTATGTGAGTAACCTATTAGCTGAAATCATGCAAGGACGGGATTCTGTGCTTTCTGTTGCCATGGTTTCCACTGTTGTTTCTCGCTTTTTTCCCCTCCCTCTTAAGACATTTGTTTTAACCTGTTGAACCTTCATTCTGCTGCAGCTCTTATGAAAAATAAATCTAGGGCTTGGAGCTCTTACAGGAAAGCAGCTCATAATGTATTTCCGTGTGTGTGTGTGTGTGCATTTATGCCAGATTCAAGATGGCTTCCACAGTTGAGGAAACTCAAAAATGTCCATAACTCGGTCCATTTTACAGATACTGAGCTAAAATCTGATATGGTGGTAGCTTCCCCAACACGTGACATCTCACAGTATCCCCTGAGACTGCGACATTGTCCAAAATGGTTCCAACTGTTAGTTTATAACAACAGATTATCTTAGTTTGAAACTCTGGTGTATAAAGTGGTGGGTGATATTCCTCCATTAGTGAGAAATATTACCGGTTACTGAGTAATTAGGACCTTTGTTAACTGAGTTAAATTGTTAGTTTTTGCAACTTTTTTACACCAGAGCTTTTAAGAACAAACTCAAAAACTGAATCGTTTTTGATTTATTTCTCTTAACTTGCTGTTTGAGCTCCGCTGGGAGCCGAGGAGAGGACAGATTCAGACGAGGAGCTGAGACAGAATACACCCACGGTTCATAAAACTACTGCGAGTATTTATACACGGTCACCTTTCTGATCCTCATTTCCATCCGTCGGTGTCTGTCATGCAGGGATTCCAGGGAATTCCAGGACACCCGGGGCCTGTTGGGGACCGGGGCCCCTCAGGGCCTGTTGGACCTACGGTAAAACCTGAACGACAAACAAAAACCTTTAAAAGTCCATAATACAGTTCCGTGTATTCATAAATCTATTAAATAGCACCTCACAGAAGTCCTTGATACGCCTCACTTTTTTACTAAGAATCCAGAAGCTACTCCAGGAAGTGTAGCTGTACTTGTTACAGCTAATAAATATCAAAATAAAAAAATAAATCCATCCAATCTGTCCTGTAATTAAATGTTATTTTACACTTATATTTGTTTCACTTCACAGGGTCTGCCAGGAAATAAAGGGGAACGAGGTGAAAAGGTGAGTTTTAAGTTCAAAATGTAATGTCATGAAAGATAATTTGTTAAAATCTTTATTCACTTCTTTTATATAACATCTAACAACAGGATTAGTTATATTACATCTTTATGATGTTCACTACTGTTTCAGTAAACTCTAACTTAGAAATCGTTTGTTTTTAATCATTTGAAAGTGAAGTTAATGAGGTAGTTGCTGGTGAATCTGCACACAGGGTGATCCTCAGTCTATGGCTGTGATCTATCAGCTGGTCACACAGGCCTGTGAACAACTAATACACAGTAAGTTTTATTTAAACAAGACTGGCAAAAAAAAACTTCATAGATATAATTTTTGTATTTTATTGACTTCAGCTTTAAAAATAAAGCTGCGTCTTCTTGGTTTTTTTGTTTGTTTGTGGTGTTTGTTTTTTCCAGAGGAGGTATTGAAACTTGACATGTACATTAATAAGATTAGCCGTAAGCCAGCTCCTATCGAGGAGCCAGTCGGGCCCCCGGGAGAACCTGGAATACCGGGGCCCAGGGGCCCGCCTGGTGCCAGGGGCAACCAGGGGAACGTGGGCTCAAGAGGGAGACTCGGCAGGCCTGGGTATCCAGGAGAACAAGGTAAGATTACATCTTTGAGACATCTCATCAGAGCTGCTGATCACAAGACGACGTGTTTCTTTGCTTCCCTGCAGGACGGAGAGGTTTTCCAGGGGAGAAAGGTCATGTTGGGAACAACGTCCAGGGGCCCTCTGGGATGAAAGGATTCGCAGGTACGTTCAGTATATCACCATTAAACAAACATGTACAGAAGTCTGGCTAAGATGACAGTATGAGGCGTGTCTGCAGGTCCTGC
Source organism: Kryptolebias marmoratus (assembly GCF_001649575.2). NCBI lineage: Eukaryota > Metazoa > Chordata > Actinopteri > Cyprinodontiformes > Rivulidae > Kryptolebias > Kryptolebias marmoratus. Next base: position 27,305,170 of record NC_051437.1, read on the forward strand.
TGGGGAGTCCAAGCTGGGAGTCCCAGGTCCGAAAGGAGACGATGGCAAGTCAGGAGTCGTAGGGACTCCAGGAGCCCCGGGTCAGCCAGGCGAGATTGGACCACCGGGTGTGTGTGATAGCAGTGGAGGCTGCCAAACAGTTCCCCAACAAACAGGTTAGCTTACATGATGTAGCTGTGGTATGAATGTAAAGCCAAAAGGGATTTTTCAGAAACATTGGGCTCATTAATAAATGTTACCCCTTGTTTCATCAGTGTGTAAAGCAGAGGTGTCAAACTCCAGGCCTCGAGGCTCCGCGGTCCTGGGAGTTTTAGGTGTTTCTGCTCCAACACACCTGATTCAAACGGTTTAATCACCTCCTCACCAAATCATCAGGTTCTCCAGGAGCACGGCAACAAGTCATCCATTTAAACCAGATGTTTTAAAGCAAGAACACGTCTAAAACATGCAGGAGAGCGACCCTCGAGGAATGGAGTTTGACACCCCTGGTGTAAAGCATCAACATTCTCATATTTTTTTCATTAAGTCAAAGATTACAAAGTCTGGCAGACAAAGAACAAAATCTGCTTATATTTGTTTTTGCTTCTAATAAATGCACTATACGACTGACAAAATGTTGTTTATATTCAACCTGTTGCAGACTTTTTAACTCAGACAAATAGTCTTGAAATGCAATATTTAAAATTGTTACCTCTTGTTTGTGTTTTTGTTCTTTATCCAGAAGACCCGTATTATGGCTACCTGCCCTGAGGGGAGAAAACAAGCACTGAACAGACGAGGGAAGTCCTTCTTGTTCCTTTAGAGCAGGGCTCTCCAATCCTGGTCCTCAGGGCCACCATCCTGCATGTTTTCCTTGTTTCCCTCCTCCAACACACCTGATTCAGAGGTTAAATCACCTCTTCATGTTCTGCAGAAGCCTGTTAATCACCCATTGATTGAAATCAGGTGTGTTGGAGCAGAGGAACAAGTAAAACCTGCAGGATGGTGGCCCTCCAGGACCAGGATTGGAGAGCACTGCTTTAGAGCTTCATAACAGACTGAGAAAGGAGCTGGAGAGACCAGCACTGATGAAATTCAGCATCTTTAACCCTTGGATGATGTTGTAGCTTCAACATGAATTTCGTAGAACCATGAAATAGTCATAACAAAAAGAAATTGTTGGCAATGATCAAGACAAAAACAAATATTTTCCCAGAGGGATCATTTACTCTTATGCAACAAATTAGCACTGAAACTTTTTGTTTTGATTTTTATGTATTCATGCACTGTGTTCAAAATAAATATGTATTTTATTTGCATTCTAACCTTAACTGCCTCAAAGATAAGGAGAAAGCATACTCCATGGCGTGAAATGCTCTTTTTTTATTCCATGGCATAAATGATACTGTGAGAATGTCGTCATATGTTTGATAATTTGTATATTTTTATGGCACTTGTTGTACCTTTTCTATTCATGTACATTTTATTCTGTATCAGTTCTAACTGCTGGTTTCTGTTTGTTTTCTTATTTCTTAGGATTTGCAATTTTATGTGTGCAAAAAATAAAATGTCATGTCTTTTTCTTTGAGTGTTTTTTTTTTTAAATTGAAATATTTTAATTGCTTAATCAAGTGAGTTTTCTCCTCCAACCAACCATTAGAAACGCTCTCTTCCGGTATTCTGTAGATTATTTTAACAAAATAAACAATCATGAAGATTTCCGTGCCTTTCTGTGAAGCAAACCATCCGCACACCTTCACCTGTAAAGGACTTGAAAGAAAAGCAGAGATGTTTCTCTTGATGTCCTCAGATATTTCTTTGAAGCTCTGGATTTACTTATCTGTCTACTTTCCAACCCTCACTTCGGTCATGAGGGATAGATCATGATCGACAGAACAAGATCTTGAATCCAAGCGGCTGAAACGAGCTTCCTTGGAAGGATGGCCCTCCAGGAAAGCCTGGACTTGTGAGCAGCGTAGGACCACGAAGCATTACAGCACAGGGCAAAATGGTGAGTAACACTCCTAGTTTTACATTCACACCCATGTACAGAAGTGTCTGTGATGTCTTTCTGATCTTTCTGAGTTTTAGGTGAGCTGTTTGACTCCTGAGGACAATAAAAACACAATGAAGTTCTTTCTGACCCTCTCTGTTCTTCTCCGTCAGCATCCTCAAAGCAAAGATGGCATCTGTGGAGCTCTTTCTTGGCATAAAACCATCCTGCTGCTCACAAATAGTCCCCTCTTGTCTAAGTCTAGCTTCCACAGCTCTCTCCCAGATCTTTATCATGTGGCTCATCATCTTCATTCTCCTTGTTCTTAAAGATTGGTACCAACACAGTTCTCCTCCATTCTTCAGGCATTTTCTCATTCTCAAAAATGCCACTGAATAATCGAGTCATAAACCTCACTGCCATCTCTCCCAGACATTTCCATCCCTCCACTGGTGTCATCAGGTCTGACTGCCTTCCACTTCTTCATCCTCTTCAAAGCTCTCCAAACTTCATCCTCACTAGTCTTTTCCACTTTCTGGTCTACTTTTCTTTCCCTTTCATTCTCTTCATTCATCAGCTCCTCAAAGTTCTCCTTCCATCCTCCCATCACTCTCCTCTCCTGTTAGAACATTACAGTTTCCATCTCTAACAAGCCTAACCTGCTGCACATCCTTTCCAGCCTGGTCCCTCTGTCCTGGCAGTCGATACAAGTCCTTCTCTCCCTCCTTAGTGTCCAGCCTCTTGTCCAACTCATCATACGCCTCCTGTTTTACCTTTGCTCCCTCCCTCTTCTCCTTATATTCCTGTCTTCTCTCTTCAGTCCTCTCGCTGTCCCATGTCTTCCTGGCTAACCTCTTCCTCTGGATAACTTCCTGCACTTCACTATTCCACCACCAGGTTTCCTTCTTTTCTCTGTGCAGATGACACACCGAGTCCCTTCCTACCTGTCTCTCTAATCACTGTCTCTGAAGTAGCTCAGTCATCTGGAAGCTCTTTCTTACCACCCAGAGCCTTTAACAGCTCCTTCCTGAACTCCTCACAATGTTCTTCCTTCCTCTGTCTGACAACAACCTTCCAGTCCACAATCTCCCTCAGGTTACCTCTTCTACACAGAATGGAGTCTACCTGCGTCCTCCTGCCTCCGCTCTCATAGGTCACCCTGTGTAGGTGTTGACTACAGCCATTTCCATCCTCTTGGCAAAGTCCACCACCATCTGTCCTTCCTGGTTCCTTTCCTTGACACCACCTCTTCGTCTCCTCTGTTTCCTTCACCAACATGTCTGTTCAGATCTGCTCCGATCACCACTCCCTCCTCCCTGGGAATACTCTCCATCACTTCATCGAGATCCTTCCAGAGTTTCTCTTTCTCTTCTGCATCACATCCAACCTGTGGAGCAGAACCACTGACAGCATTCAGCATCAGATCTTCCACTTCTACCTTCAGACACGTCGGCCTATCTGACCCTCGTTTCACCTTGACTACATTCCTTGCTCTCCTCCTTCAGGACCAGCCCTACTCCATTTCTCTAAAACAGCTGAAACCCTGCCCCGATGCTGCGAGCCTTGCTGCCCTTCCACACCTAACACATCTACCTTCCTCCTCTGCATCATGTCAGCCAGCTCTCAGCCTTTGCCTGTTATTGTTCCTACATTTAGAGTTGCTACCCTCAGTCCTGCACTCTTTCCTCTTCACTCGTCTCCTGGCACGTTTCCCTCCTCGTGGTCTTCGGCTAACAGCAGCACAGTTTCCGCCGGCACCTTTTTTATCAACAGCACCGGTGTCGGTGGTTGTAAACCCGGTCCTGGACCGATCCAGCATGGTGTCGCTTGGATGAACTCGCCTGTTAGTTTTGGCAAAAGTGTTTTACGCCGGATGCCCTTCTTGACACAAACCTCAGTATTTACCGGCTTGGGACCGGCACAAGATATACCGACTTCTCCTCCTCAGTGGCTGGTTTTTATTGTCAAATTTAAAAAATCTGCATCAAATCTTTGTTACAATTTGGTGTATTTAGAGAAAATGAGTCATTTGTTCACCTTGTAGTAGAATTGTAACTCAAAAGCCCAATATGTTTTATTGAAAAAGGACATAAGACACAACATAAGCGTTGTTCTTGTGCCACCTTCTGGCGCAAGACATGTACAACATCTAAAATCATATAGTCTTTTTTTTTTTTTAACAAATGCATTTGGATCAATATAGAGCAGAGTTACAGTTTGTTGCTTTGTTTATTACCTAATTAGTTTTAAAATCTACCAAATCCTAAAAAGTGGACAAAAGTATGCATTTGTTAGCTTTGTACAAGTTGTTTTGTTTTGTTTTTATAGATTTTCTTTGGAATAGAAAACCTTGATTAATAGTTGTATCACTTCACACATAGCTCAGTGAATTTATGCTTCAGATTATGAATAAATATTATATGTGATAAAGTTTGATATTCAGTAAAACACTTACCTGGACTTTTACTGATTACAGTATTGGAAATTGTTTCTGTTTGCTGTCATTAATCAGTCTTAATGTGAAGCTACTGTTGTCAGTTAATATAAACATAGTAAATAAGTGCTTTAATGACCATTTTCTGCCATTGTTTTAGGAGTTGTAGAAGTTTATAAACAGAAACCAGTCACTCGGGAGCACAAGTCAGTGTATCTCTCGTGTCTGTCCCAATCCCGGGTAAATGGTGACGGTTGTGTCAGGAAGGACATCCGGCGTAAAAAAAAACATTTTTGCCAAAACTAACATGCGAGTTCATCCAAGCGACAGGCGGAGGAGAGCGACTCGCTCTGAAAAAGGGAACAGCTGAAAGACAAAGAAAAGAAGTGCATAAACAGGATGTTCTCAGCAAAAAAATAACATGTTCAGAGTACTGCAGAAAATGTGTGAGATGGAACATTAATATGTTAAATGTGACCCAAGTCCATTAACTGAGCCCATCCAGGTCCACATACAATAGTTATATTTTTAGTCCTTAAGAGGTTCTTGTCTCCGCTGTACTCTGCTTCCTGTTGCCACGGTTTCCAGTATTTTTTCTTGCAGCTTTTTATTTTTCTAAAGATATTTATTCAAACCTATGTTATGTTTTCCAGCTCCAGTCCTTGATGACAAACTGGTTCTAAGGACACTTATATAATGCGTTCACTTTTTCATTTTATATATTTTTTGACAATTCTGTTGAAATCTATGATGTATTTGGTTGGAAAAATATTTAATAATTATAAAAATTTGAAAAATCTCCAGATGAGCAAAGTATAAATGTGAAAACCACTTAAATACTTCATGCTGAAACAGCTTTCACACTTTTGTTTTCCTGCTTATTTTTTCAATATAACTAGTTCTGCAAACATTTTGTTCTTTTAGCCTTTCAGATATATCAAAACGTTCATCTCATTCAGGAAACTGGTGCTATGGCGCTTGGTTTGGTTTTTTTATACTTTTACAAATCTTTATTTATAAAATTTTACCCGCTAGAAAGACGCTGAGCTCCCTTAAACAACATTGTTCTTTTAGAAATCTGCTTCAGTATGCCACCTCTATTTTGTTCTTACGCTTTACGTTTTTAGCTACTGTTCTACTATTTTTAGCTTTTAGCTAGCCTTCTGCTCCTTTCAGCTCACTTTTGGCTGCTTTTAGCATTTGGCTGGCATTTTGCTGCTCTTAGCTTTTAGCTAGTGTTTTATTACTTTTAGCTCAAATTTGGCTATTTAGATTTTAGCTAGACTTTTGCATTTTTTAGCTAGCCTCTTTTGTTTTTTTAGCTTTTAGATATAGCTTCATTAGATTTTAGCTTGCATTTTGCTACTTTTGGCTGGTGGTCTGCTTCTTTTAGCTTTAGCTAAAGATTTCAGCACTCACACTGCATTTTTGTACTAAATTCTATTTCTATAGTTAAATGTTTATTATTAAAATTAACATTTTGCCATGTTGGTAAAATTAATTCCTTCATTAGCGAGCAACGCCCAGTCTGGATCTTACTGAACCCTGTTTTTGTTGCTTTTTTACACTTTAAATATATGTATGTATGTAATCTATTTTTTGTTGCTTTTTTATTGAAATAACGAAATTGCCTAATCAAGATAATTTTCTTCTGAAAAATGTTTTACTTTCTGTCTTATTATTTGGTTATACTTTACTTATTTTATTTTGTTGTAAGAACACTAACTTCAGAAAAAAATACAAAAACATTGTTATAGGAACCATGTTTGTGTGATTTGTTTGCAGTGGTGTTTATTTTGGAAAGTGCAACAGGAAGTTCCAACTAACCATTAGAAAGTTTACTTCGGTGATACGCTCACTTCCGGTGTTCTGTAGCTCATTTTCACAATAAAGGTCGACAAACTAAACAAATGAGTAAGAGAATTTCAGTGCCTCTCAGTTCCGCATGTAAAGGGCTTAAAAGAAAAGCAGAGAGATTCAGGCGAAATGGTTAATTTACAGCAACAGTGTTATAAACACAACAATAGAAATAATTAGTTTTAAAAAGGTTTAATTAAATAAAACTGAAACACAGAGAATATCCAAACAGATCAACAACAGCAGAGGTGATGTTTCGCTTCACATCTGAGGAGCGTTTTCAATTCTAAAGCTTTTAAAATGCAGAGAGACGCACCATTAATGTTAGATGAAACTACTAAAGAATTATTGTATAAACCACTAAAGAACCATTACAGAAACAAAGTCCAGTTGTTTCGTTTTTGAAACTCTTATTGTTCACCAAGTCCTGCGTGACTGAGAATCGACACAAACATACAGCTTCTGAAATGTGGCTATTACTATCATATTGATTATTTTTATTATTATTATTGATTTTGTTGTTATATTTATTTATTTATTACAGAACTAGAATAAACAATAAAAACTTTTAACTAGCACCAATATTTTTAAAATAGCTTTTTCTAAATAATTAAATGGTAATAATTAGTGCTGATCGTTGCATTAAACATTTTATACAGAGTTTTTTTTAATAGCTTACTTGTAGGAAAGTTTAATCAGACAACATTGTTTATAGATAAATTAAAAACTAAATAGACGCGCTCCGTGACATTTATTTTGAAAACTGACAACCGGAAGTTGTGCCGCAGTCTTTTCCACTCCGCGCTGCGTTGTTTGCGGTAGTGTTACGTCGCCATGGCAAGTCGAAAAACTCAACCACCAAACCGAGACAGCAAGGACAAATACTCAGTATTATTACCTACGTACAACGAAAGAGAAAACCTGCCTCTGATAGTGTGGCTTTTGGTGAAATATTTCGGGGAAAGGTGAGTTTCTGTGAGGCTGCTCGGCTAATGCTAGCTGCCGTTAGCACTGAGCCGATGAGCTGATGAGCTGTCACTATCCGGGCTGAAGAAGTGTGTCAGAGACGCAGATTCGGCTGTAAACTCGTCGAATCGGAACCAAACTGTTCAAGACATAGCTAAGACTTTTCACGGCACTGTTTGTGGTTTGTCAAACTTTAGCTCATGGGTAAAAGTGCAGAAAAGCGTCGATTTCACTGTTTTTATTCACTGTTATTATCCTAAAATAAATGTCTCTTCAGAGCAAACTGAACAAATCAGGACCCTTATGTTGTTACTGTAAAATAAACCATTGCAGATTTGAAAGGTTAAAAAATCAATTTAAGTAAATTAAATAATATCAAAGAAAATAAGCAAATAAATTAGGATTTTGTCTTTAAGGGATAAAACTACGGAAGCCTATTTTTGCCATTTAGGTCATAATTAGAAATACCATCTCATAATTATGACTTAGGATCTCAATTATGAGAAGCTATCTTAGTATTACGTCTTAGCATTTCAAAATAATGACTTACCCTGTCATCATTATGAGACTTGGCATCTCATATTTATTGCTAAATAATATTCTTGATTTAGTATCTCAAAGTTATGGGATTCTATGGGATACGTTTGAGATGCTAAGTCCTAAATATGAGATGCTTAGTTATGCATTTGAAATGCAAAGATGCTAAATTAACTTTGAGATAGTATCTTACAATTATGAGATAATTTTGAAATGGTAAGTTATCATTTTGAGGTATAGTATTGTAATTACAACTTTTTTCTGAAGATTAGAAATGGGTTTCAACATACTAGTTAATTTTGTTCAGTACATGATGGGGCTTTTCATTTAGACCTGCTTTAAACTAGATCACAGGGAAACAAACATATTTTCTGGTTAAATAGTTTTCTGTAACTGGATTTGTGTGAAGTTTAATGCCCCCGTCAATCGTCCGCCCTGCATAGACCGATCCTAACGAACGCCGCCCTTTTCCTTGGTTTGTCGCTCTCGCAGCGATCATGATTACGAGATCATCATCATCGACGACGGGAGCCCAGACGGGACACAGGAGGTGGCAGAGCAGTTGCAGAAAATCTACGGGAAAGATAAAATAGTGAGTGAAGATGTATTTCTCTGTAAGTGTTGCTTTGGTTGGCAAGGAGTTCTCCAGGACAAAATAAATTCAGATTATAGTTACATCGCCTACAGTATGCTTTGGAAAAATATTTATTGATTTTTAACTACCATCAACTCTTACCCTGTACCTAATAAAGCTGGACACTTAAACAATAATTGTTGAATCTTTCTCATTTTTCAGCTTCTAAGGCCGAGGGCGAAGAAGCTAGGCCTCGGTAAGTTGTGTAAAAATCTGTGTTTTCACTTCACAACCTTCACCAGTCGGTGACGGTGTCCTGTGTTGTTCCTCAGGCACTGCCTACATCCACGGCATGAAGCATGCTACCGGGAACTTCATCATCATCATGGATGCAGATCTTTCCCATCATGTGAGTGGAGCATTTTCTTTTAACGCCACCAGGTGTGTTTGCTCTTCTCTGGCAAGGATAATGTCCTCACTGATCCAACATTTCACATGAAATATCAGTTTCATCAAAAAGAAACAGTCTGAAACCCCCAAATTATTTATTTTCTTCGTCAGTTTTTGCTTTTGCATCCTCTCTAAATTGTGAAATAACAGGTTCAGTGACTGATTTTTTAAATTTTATTAATCTTCTTTTTTTTTTTTTAGCCCAAATTTATCCCTCAGTTTATTGAGTAAGTACCTCTATCCTTTTAATCCTGTAAATATTCAGTGTATTTATAATGTAAATGTGTCAGAAGTGATGTTTGAGAGTTGTTTTCATTCATATATATTGTGTATAAAATGACTTTTCTTCATCAGAAAGCAAAAGGAGGGTGATTATGATCTTGTGTCCGGTACTCGGTACAAAGGGACTGGAGGAGTTTACGGCTGGGACCTGCGCAGAAAACTCATCAGGTGACGGTTAACTTTGTTAACACGGAGAAGCTGATATTTGTTATTAGTTTTCCTCTCTCACCGACTCCTCGTTTTCAGTCGAGGAGCAAACTTTTTGACTCAGGTGTTGTTGAGACCCGGCGCTTCGGACCTCACAGGCAGCTTCAGGTAAGAGAGGCAGCTTCAAATCTTAAAACGTTGGTGAACAACGATGTGTTTGCTCAACATTACACTTTTTTTTTTCTCACTTTCATCAGGTTGTACAAGAAGAAAGTGCTGGAGAGTCTGGTGGAGCGGTGCGTGTCCAAAGGCTACGTCTTTCAGATGGAGATGATCGTTCGAGCCAGACAGCTCAGCTACACGGTCGGAGAGGTGAAGCCCTAAGCCTTTCTTTTTGTTTTCTTTCTCAATACCAGCATTCCTACACAGTATTAAAAGGTATGGAATTGGATTTTAGTATTTTCCAGGCACCTAAAAGCATGTTTTTAGACTAAATTACCTGTTGCGTTTTGTAAAAGAAAATAAAAGTTACTCAAACATGCAGAGTATTTTTCTTAACTATTTATCAAAGATAAACATAATCACCTTGATGTCTCCTTTGGGTCCATGCAGCAATAGAATTGCTGATTTTCAGAAAATAAAGTAGGAAATAGAGATATACTTATTTGTTGATATTAAAAATAAATCACACTTTAACTATTTGGTTTTGTGTTTATTAGTCATGTGCATTAAGTACATGAATGTTATGAAATGTATTTTGCTCTGGCACTCGCTCCATAAAAACTAGAAATAAAATTCAAACAAAAGTAACAGAGGAAAACATCAGAACACTTTCAAAGGATATAAAACCAGTTTCCAGTGTTTACATTCATTTAGGACAGCTGTAGGGTAAAAACAAGCTGAGCTCTGAGGCTTTAATAGAGCGTGAGCGCCTCCCTGTGGGGAAGTGAGAGAATCAAGTCAGATTTTTATTTTGGGACGAGGATATTTAAAGTTTTGTGCAAAAACAAAAAAGTTTAAATAAAACAGAGCATTATTTACGAAAAAAATACACCTTTTGCAGTAGAGTATCCTTACATGATGCACTGTAAAGTCAGTTAAAAAATATATTAAAATTAAGGGAAACCCTCCTTTTCTACATCTAATAATTTTTGCATTCAGATTAAACTGCACCAGTGAAAGAACACTTGTCGGAAAATGTTCAAAATGTGACAAAATAAGTCTGTAAACTTTAGTCGTTAAAAGTATGAAATGAAAAATGTGCTAAAGTCAGGTTCAAGTTTGCTTTATTTTGTTTTTAGATGCATCTGTGTTTTTCTCAGTTCTGTTTCTGCCATGACGCCTAAATTGGTGTCTCATTTCCAGCTTTTAGCATCGTTGAAATGTAATAAAATATATTTTTTTTTAGAATAAAACCTTGGCAAGATTTCATTTAGTGGTCCCCCAACCTTCCATGGCAAAAGTTTCATGGCCCACTGACTAAAAACTTAAACTTTTTTTTTTTTTTTTTTTCAAAATTAGGAGAAAATAAAGCAAAATCACTTTTGCACAGAATCCCACCGGTACAGAATTTATTACCCCGTGTCACTTTTTCATTTATGGATCAACTGAAAGGAAAACTTGTTTTTCTTCCAAACCACAGGTTCCCATTTCCTTTGTGGATCGAGTTTATGGAGAGTCGAAACTGGGAGGGAATGAGATTGTGTCGTTTGTGAAAGGACTCCTCACACTCTTCGCCACGACGTGACGGACGAAGCGCTCCGAGGGGAAACGTTCCTGTCGCTCTCCGTGTGTTTGTGTTTAATACAGAGGTTATAGAAGAGCAACAAACGGGAAAGGGTTCAACTTGTTTCACTTATTATGTAGTGATGTCACAAATGAGAAGGAAAATGAGTTAGCAGCTAAATGACGTGAAATATCCCCCCCTGTCAGTTGTCTTCGGAATACCAAAGAGAACATTCCCATCGTCACTGAATCCAGGTGAAGCCTCATCATTCCCAGGATGCTCAGTCAAGTTTTTGTTTGTAAAAATAAAAAAATGGCATTACTGGCATTACTCTTTTTCTTCCAGAAACGGTTAAAGTCAGACAACAAACCTTTTGTCGTACATAAATAAGAAGTTTAAAAAAATAAAAACATTTCACATCAACATAAAACTTCCAAGATCTACCCGGAAATAATCAGGTTCTGATCCGATGCCATCTGAAAGCTTTGACTTAAAATATATATATTTTATTAAGTTTAATACTTGAATTATCCTGACAGAAAACAGTCTTAAAGAAAGAAATTATTAACTTTATATCATCATTTATATAAATGCAGATTCTCAGTAAGACACGAGTCTGCAGCTCTTTGCAGCTTTGACCAAAAATAAAGTTGAAATGAGTATTTATATTTAGAACCACCGTAAAAAAAAGGCCAACTGTAGCAAATCTCTTGTCCGGTTTTCTTCTTTATCTGAACAAAATTTCTAACAGGATGAAATTCAGTTTGCCGGTTTACCGCTTCATTAACTTCCAACCACACAGCGTGGCTTTTCTGTCAAATCCAGTTGGAAATTAAACAGTTTTGAAACATTTACAGCAAGTTCCTGAGGGGAAAAAAACACAAAGTGCAGTTTTTCAATCACTGCTATTTTATGAGATATAATAATCAGGTGTTCTGCAAAACTAAGACAAAAAAAATATGACAAGAACGATGAGAATTTTAAAAAAAAAGGTTGTCTTTCATAAAAACTTAATAAAAGTTATTGGTCACAATTAAATATCCAAGCTAATTTTTATCTTTAATCAAAGGATTTACTGAGATGCAAAGATATGCTTTATCATTTTAAGTTTATTTATTTTGAAACATATAGATTAACAAAGCACGATTAAAAAAAAGGGTATTTTGGCTAATTTCCACCTGCAGTCCTCAATAAAGTAAAGACATGACATACAAAAAAATAACTAATACAACCAGTATCAGCATGACTACTGAAAAAACAATACATAAATATAAATACAAATCTATCCTGATGAACATAAATACAAATAGGGCTTCATAATTTCCCAAGGGCTCATATAGGCCTCCAGAATTTAGTGATTTAATTTAATTTTTTCTTAAGTGGTTGTCTTTTTCTTTGTCCTAAAATGTAAAAATGCTGATAAATGTCAAGTTTATTTCAGTTCTTCAATTTCAGATGGTAACAAATTATGTTTTATGTGTAGTATTTGTTTAAAACCTTAAAGTGAAATGCACTGTTACTTTCTTTTTATGTTTATTTCAATTTTCAAGTAGTTTTAGTTTAGAGTTTTGAACACGGTACAAGCAAAAAGACAAAACAACAGCAGAAAATAATCATAATAAACAATAATACTAAGGAAAAATAACAAAAAATTGCACTATATTTACAATAGAACAGCTTAGTGCTGTGTTCAAAATGAAGTAGAAAGAAGTAAAACTTTTTAATCCCACCCTTTAGATTAATTAGTCTATCAATGATTTGTCTTTACATATTAGATAATCACTTATCAATACATTTTTACTCATGTCAACATGAACCAACCACATGATCCATTTCTGTCTGCTTAGACACACTTTTACACACACAAACATATATATTCATCCATGTTTTGCCTCACACAGTAATGTAGATATGGTACGATGAGGGAGGAATACAGAATTTGGAGTTATTTGTAATTCAAAAAAATTAAAATGCTTCTTGATTATTTAGATTGCATGCATTTTATGTGATCTCCTATTGATTCTGAGATATATATTGTAAGTTTAGAAGTTTAATCTCATATAATCTTTCTGTTATCGCATCATTTACTCAAGTATTCAGTGGTGAAAGGGGCAGAAATGACTCCTTGTTGTGAAAGATCAGGAAAGTAGTCCCGGCCGCTTTGGGCCGGTTAGTTAACAGCGCCGCAGATTACAGCGCCACCTAGCGTTAGCTTAGCCTCCAGCTGCGTGCTGAGGCACTGTGCACATCCGACTCTCCGCAGGGGAGGAGTAACCAGGAGGACGCCCGCTGTCGGACTCTTCACGTAACTACTGCGCGGGGTTGTTTACCCCACCGCCGGGAGAGGCTTCAGCTAAAGCCCTCCGCGGACTTCCAGGCACGGCGAAGGCATGTATTTATTTATTTATTTATTTTTAACAGAAAGATTTTAATTAGCCGAACTGACTGACGAACCAATTAGGAGTTCTATAACGACGCGGGGCCATGGGAGGATCTCCACAATGAGATAATTTATGCTAATCAAGTAAGACGTCACTTCCGCTTCTTTGATTTGCGCCATTTTGGATAGGGCAGCTTGCAGGCTGGATGTGTATTGTCTGTCAGAAGAAGGGGGCAAGTGAAAAGAAATACGCCGCCGGAGAATTACAGACGGGAGTTCGGTTAATTTATTTATGACAGCAAAGAGCGGCGGTGGTCGCAATGTGTCCGCCCTCGCCGTCCCAGGGAGTGGAGGTTCCAACCGCCTGCTGAAGCTCCGTTTCCGCTCGCCGACCCGAGGAGAGAGGATAGCCCGTGCCGCTAAGGAGCCGTCGGGATCGGAAGGCGCATCGACGGCCGGGTGACTCGCTCTTCCTCGCAAGCCACCTGTGAGGACATCGCCGAGGTATCCGTGCAAGCACGACGGCCTCAGACGTCCCGAGGTGGCACATTTCACTCAGGCGGGAGCTGTGGATGTAAAAATCAGGTAAACCTGGGCTGTTTGCCGGGGGAGAACCCACGGATAGTTGGCCGTTGATCGTGCCTGCCTACCTGCGTGATGTGATGTGATGGGTGGCGGTGGCTAATGTTGTGCCGGGGGGGGGGGGG